>NC_086448.1:400613102-400853102 GCF_028390025.1 Pseudophryne corroboree
ACCAAATACAATACCTCCAGCCCCGTTATGCCCAGGGCCCTTAAAGCTATGTGGCCTATAGTAGCTTCAGATAGAAAATTACCTAGATTCATAGGCAAACGTCCGCTGGTCTGCCACAAAAAGGGTAAGAGCATTAAAGATCATCTTGGCCATACGGATATTACAGGGTTTGAAGAGTGTACCACAACCAACTTTTTAACCAAAGCACCAGGCTGCTATAGATGCCTCGGGTGCACGACTTGCACCAGTATGCAGCCTGGAGCCTCCTTCATTTCTACGGCCACAGGCAAAGTGTTTTCCATCAGACATGTGGTCACTTGTACTACCACTCACATAGTGTATCTGATTACGTGCCCCTGCAAGCTGCAGTACGTGGGCAAGACTGTGCGTTGTGCGCGTGAACAGCTGGCTATGCACCGATCGGCCATCAAGTATGCTATTTCTGGGAAATCTTCGGACCAGCCGGTAGCGAAGCATTTTGCAGAACAGGGACATTCTCTTCAGGAATTGAAATTTCAAATTATTGACCACATCCCTAAATCTATAAGAGGGGGTGATCGAGGTGGTCAACTTCTACGCAAGGAGGCCAGATGGATGTACTCTTTAGACACCATTAAACCTAATGGCCTCAACAATAAGATTCAATGGAGTGTCTTTCAGTAATATCTTGGACATACTATATTTGTTTGCTAGTGCTACTTTGACAGTAAGGTTGTCCTTTCTGGAATCTAGTGATGTACAACGGGGCCCATCCAAGTATGGTGGTGCAGCTCCTATTATATATATATATGAAGCCACATACTTAGGCAGCTATATATGGATTTATACATCCATATACATTTGCATAAAATAATATTTATGCCAATTCTAGCTTGGCCCTGTACCTGCCCTGGTATGTTTATTCATGTCCCATATCCCGACTTCTATTATGCAGTTTGTTTTGACTAATTATTATGGTTTTAACAAATGTTTTTCTCCTTAATGATGTGGTCCACTTGTGTGTGTATATATGTATTGTTTGTGGGCACTGTATTTGTCTATTTGCACTATGTTGCACTTTGTTTACTTCCAGCAGCGCTGACGCCTATCTGAAGCCTGGTTGCCAGGAAGCGCCGGTTGCCATGGTTGCCGTGTAAGCTCCGGTCTCCAGGAAGTGACAACAGATGCGGTTCAGACCCGCTGACGTCACCACAGTCCGAGGAGTGTGGGACGGAGACAGTTCCCACCCCCCTCCTCCGGCGTGTGTCCCGTTCGCGGGTCTTCTTTTGCATATAAGGTATGTTGTCTTTTCCTTTTGTTTGTATCACCTTGACAAAGGGGCGCCACGGCCCCGAAACGTTGGTCACCCGATTTCAGTATGGATTAAAATTTTCTGCACTTTATCTATTTCGAACAAGTCTCCTGAGTGCCGCTGCCTGCTTTCTTCTGACTGTATATATATATATATATATATATATATATATATATTTATATACTGTATATAAATAAGGCTGACTCATTACAAAATCTCCTGAAACATAAGGCTGCACTTCCTTGCCTGTGGCAGTTTTAGAGCAGTCCAATATTCAAATAGCCCCGGCAGGGTGGGCTGTCTTAACTCTCCTCTGTGAGGGGGGAATTATCTCACCCCTTTTAAACCCTTTCTAGGCAAAATTTTGAAAAATCCCTTCTTAGTGGGTGCCTACGTCACAAAAGCAAGCTACTGTTTGAATTTCAAGTTCCTAGTCCTTATGGTTCAGGAGATTTTGTGATGAGTCACTGTTATTTGCATTTTATATATACTCTAAGTTTGCTAACCAGTGCACAGCTTTTAGTGGAATAAGATTAACGTTTCAGGGAATTTCATCCTGATGATGGGGAAAAAATTTCCAGAAATATTGATCTTATTCCACTAAAAGCGGTTCACTGGTTAATGGTTATGAAACTTGGAGTTCCACCTCTGTCTTTTGCAATTGCAAGTGGGGTTGCCATACCCCAGGAGGGCACCCAAGTAAGTTCACATTGTGGGGGGTCACACTGCCCTGTGTGAGATTCGGATGTGTACCTATTTATATCTCTGTGTGAGCCTTTGGCGGTTTTCCTTGATACCTACCTGCAACCTTGTGTCACAGGCCACAGGCAAAGTGTTTTCCATCAGACATGTGGTCACTTGTACTACCACTCACATAGTGTATCTGATTACGTGCCCCTGCAAGCTGCAGTACGTGGGCAAGACTGTGCGTTGTGACCTTTAGACTGACCTTTACTCATTTGAAAGATTCAAGTATGTTACTAAGGAAGTCTTTGAGTATTGATACTGCACCTACTGATAGCAACCATTGATGTTACAAGTCTTTACACCTGGATCCCCCACGGTGAGGGGGTGCAGGCTGTGAAGCATTTAATCACCAGTAACACATGGTATAATGGGCCTGAAATAGATGTTTTTTGCAGATATTGGAGTTCACCCTTACTCATAATTATTTCCTGTTTAACAGCCAATTCTTTAAACAAATCACTGGGTGTGCTATGGAATCAGCAGTTGCTCCGGCCTTCGCTAATTCCTACATGTGGGAAGTTGAGCGGAGACTATTTTATGAGGACAGTGATACTGCCAGTTTGATATTTTTATACTATCGCTACATTGACGATTTACTGTTAATGTGGCGAGGGAGTTAACAACAATTGCTAGGCATTATTATGTTTCAAAATGCCTCTGACAGTCCCATTAAACTATGATCAATTGCAGCCACATGGACATTCATTTTTTAGATATGGCCATAAGTCTCAATGATGGGAAAATAACCACTAGCTTATACACCTTTGGATCGTAACACGATCGTGATACATGACATTTTTCACCCAACACCTGCCATCTAGGTATTGAATTATTCACAATTCTTGAGGATGTGCAGGATCTCAGGTGATTGCTCGATTACTGACTTAAAGTTAGATACAATGGAGAATATATTTCTTGCTAGGGGACACCCGCCAGCATTGCTTAAATCCGCGAGGGCCAAAGTCAGGGAGGAATTACTGACAGTGGGAACTCAGAGTAAAGTACAGATAAGAGTCCCTTGGGTTAATGCATTTAATACTAAAAGTGACCAGACCATTAAAAAAGCAAAAAGACTTTGGCCCATTGTGACAAGTGAATCCGAACTCAAACAACTGCACAATACTAGACTAATGCCCAGTTAAACTCGGGGGAGGAATATTAAAGATTTTCTAGTAAAACTGATGTAACAAATTTTCAGAAACCCTCTCAACACACTTCTTGAGCCATGGGAATGGTTGTTTTCAATGCTTAGGATGCACCCCCCGCTATTATATGTCCCCAAGCGACAGCATTCTCCATCCCCACTATGGTAAAAAGTACACCATCAACTGGCCGTTGTCTTGTCATTCCAAATTTGTTGTTTATGTAGTTATATGCCCATGCGGGCTTTTTTACATAGGAAAGCTAATTTAAAATCCGGATGGCACAGCACCGGCAGGCCATAAGGGCAGCAGTAAATTTGGGTACTGGTGAACATGGCATTTTGCTGAATTCAAACACAGTGTGGCTACACTCAAGTACCGAGTCACGGACCAGGTTCCTGATTCCCCGAGGGGCAGCGAAAGGGCCAAGAAACTGTTCCAGCTTGATTAAAAGAATCTTTAGGGTTAAATAATTTCCTTTAAAACAAGATTTTATGTCCCATAAGGGTTAAACCATTATGTCCTATAGTCTTTGATGATAAAATCACATTTATACATATGAAAATATGGTACAGGTTGAGTATCCCTTATCCAAAATGCTTGGGACCAGAGGTATTTTGGATATCGGATTTTTCCGTATTTTGGAATAATTGCATACCATAATGATATATCATGGGGATGGGACCTAAATCTATACACAGAATGCATTTATGTTACATATACACCTTATACACACAGCCTGAAAGGTCATTTTAGCCAATTTTTTTTGTAACTTTGTGCATTGAATAAAGTGTATCTACATTCACATAATTCATTTATGTTTCATATACACCTTAAACACACAGCCTGAAGGTCATTTAATACAATATTTTTAATAACTCTGTGTATTAAACAAAGTTGGTGTACATTGAGCCATCAAAAAACAAAGGTTTCACTCTCTCACTCTCACTCAAAAAAAGTCTGTATTTCGGAATATTCCGTATTTCGGAATATTTGGATATGGGATACTCAACCTGTAGTACTTTTATATCTACTGCAGTTTTTTAGATACAGTATAACCTAACACGATTTGGTGTTAGGTATTGATACAATTATTATTCATACATTTATTTATTGATGACCTAATAGCGGCTGTGTATGGCCATAAGCACTATGATAAATATTGTTGTTTTTATCTTTTTTCATCATTTTTTGTTTGTTTAATAATTTATCTGTAGTTAGGAAAAATGTCATGGTACAGTGGTATACAGTGCAATTTTATTATAATATTATTTTTTGACGTGTTTTATTGTATTGTCCTATTTATTACTATACAGTAGAAACAATGAGTGCTGTTTTTTTACACACAGTTTTATTGTTTGTATTTATGTCATCACATGAGGTTAAATTTTATACCAACAAGGGTTTAACCAGCCCTTTTTTAAGTATAATCTGCAGACATGTCACATGGATCTGTGTTTTGTTTCACCGGCGCAGTCCACTGGTTGCCATTACATCTTTGTGTTTACTAACTACGTGATCACCGCGGTCACTTGGTCGGGACCCGCAACGTCACTGCCGCCAGAAGTCCTAGACCCAGAAGTGCACACAACGGAGCTGGGAGCGGCATGGCAGCGGGGATCACAATGGGGGTTTTCTGAGTGGATAAGTGTATCTACAGTATATATTTATCACTATTTGCACTATACTGTATTCCGATGAAGGGGAACACATCCCGAAACGTTGATGCTGTGATACTTTGGTTTCCTTCAATACACGTTTGTTTTGAGTCTTTGACACAAGCAGTGCTACCTCATTTCTGATATAATATATAATACAATTTATATTTTCAGCTAGAATTCAAAAACATGATATGGCCTTGGAAAGAAAACACAATTTACCAAGTCAATTGCATATGGATAAAATCTACAATATCTGGCTAATACTTCTATTTATCAGCGACAGTGCAAAAAAAAAAAAAAACATGTTTTTTTTAAAAACATACCATGATGAAATGTATGCATTACTCTAATTATGTATTAGATGTAGCTATCAATAGAATTAATATCTGGGACAGTAAGTAAAGACAAACATGACCTATTTTTAATGATGATTAAAGATTAGGCATAAGTACTCAGCAACTGCACACAGCTAAATTACTTGGAATAGAAGAGCTGAATAATCAAGAGCTTACATTTATAGTCTCACTGCCATGTAAATTATGCTAATTTTTGATACTAACAGTTAGCTTTTTATATCTTATTAATCCTAATGCCTTATGACAGTTACACTGCTAATGCGCTATTTTACTTTCATTTCCATTAAATTTATAGCAGGCTTTTTTTCATTTTGTGTCTAAAGCACTTAAAAGAAAGACACTTGAATTTAATAGGTCAATGAATTCTAGTATCTCAAAGAAACTTTTCAAACTTTAGGCACATTTAATATGTAATAGCAGATTGTACAATAATGTATACATAATAAATTATATATAGTGCTATATTATTTAATTTTAAATTAGTGAAACATGCTCTTAAACAAATGTACCATGTCACATACTGTATGCTGAAGAAGGAAAATAATAAGGTATTCATTTACCAGTATCATGAAGAAATAGGTATCCTTTGGACTTGGAGTATAACAATGTATTTGTATCGTGCATTTGACCAGTACTCATACTATTCCTATTATACTCATACTATTACTTTTATAGCTCTTGTGCCATATTATCAGGTACCATGGCGGAGTTTCAACCATGTTGGGTCCAGCATCTTCTCCTATTAGCTAGTGTTGCTCTAAATGGGTGACCACGTAGCTCTGCTTTAGATTTGAAGATACAAGTGCATGGAGGTGACTTCATGGTCTATTTACTGTAAACTTACTCTGACCACTTATAAATATCAGAGTATTTGGTTTTAACATACAAGGTCCAGAATATTTATTTTATTGCTACTCCTGTGTATCGATCCCTGCATGTTTCAATACCCTGAACCTGTGCTTGTGCCCCTGGATCCTACTTTAATATAGTTTATAATGCCTGTGCTCTGACCTTGTGCCTGTCTACTGTTCCAGAACCAGTGCATGTGCTCCTGACTTTGGCTACTTTATGATTACTGTTTTGGATCAAGTTTCTGTGCATACATAACTTATCTCAGTTACATATATTAGCTAGTCACATTAAAGGTGGAGTTAAAAGTATGCAACCTGCGGGCTCCTGGAAGCGAAGCTCATACCACCTTACAATGATTTTTGGTGAAGACCAGTAGGTCCATTATACAAAAGTGCCTTGACACAGCCACAACTATCCCTAAATGGATAAATAAATCCTACATGGCCAGTCTGAACTAAGACAGTATACTCATTCAATCAGAAAATGAAATCCCCTCAACCTTGTCTACTCCAGCACCTAATATCCAGAGTAGAAAAACGTGAAAATTCAGTAGAAACTCATCCAGTGTCTCGTGATTAACAAAGAAGCACTTCAGCCTGTAGAGCTTGCCAAAACTCCAGCCATACTGTACCATTTGCTTTTCAATTGTGAAATCCCAAATACCCTTACGTAGGATGGAGATATCACAGCTTGCTAAGTACTAAATAAATGCTAATCAAACTGACTGATTAGTCAACTTACCTCTGCAGATTCTACTGCACGTTCACTCATCTTTATACTTCACATTCCTTAACTATGCTTAAACCTTTTTCTCCTCTATTAATGTGCTCTCTCATCCAGAATTAGTTCCAATGGAACTAGAGACTTAATACAATTGTCCTTCCTGGACAGCAGAAGCACATTTTCTTGTTTCCAGATATCAGTACTCTCTCATTCAGCAGATTACTGCCATACTCCATAGGGTACGCCCAATCTCATCTGATCTTGGAAGCAATATAATGGTAGGCCTGGTTAGTAATTGTTTGGGAGACCATCAATGAATACCAGGTGTAGTAAACATACTAGCTGAAAAGCAGAAGGAAGTTATCTCTGTTTACTCTCTTGGTTTTTATGTTACACCTACAGTATTAAGAATCCCTTTATGTGGTCTGGCCAAAATTTAGCAGCCAGTCAATTAAGGATATAGCAAGTAAGCTGAAACAAAATAGTATCAGACATTTGTTTTTCTTCCTTTTTCCTATGCCTCAACCATCAGCCGGAGCAAAATGCCTTATGGTAACACCATTGCCCAACATTAGAGCAGAGGGTGTCTAAACCTATATAGGCAACATTTTACTATCTGCTACCTCCCTGCTCAAATATAGACAGTAAAAATGAAATGCAGCAAAAAGGACCTTTAATAGGGCACCCCCCCGGGGGGATCAATAACCAGTCAGACAATTTTACTATGACAGACAGGTTCCTACCCATTATATTTAACTATTGATTATATTTTCACCAAGGCTTTAAGTAGTTCAATTTCCTATGCACTACAATAAATTAATTTGTGCATTGTTATAATTAATTAGTTATTGATTTGTTTTTGAAGTCACATTTATTATAATAAATTTATTAAAAGTTAAGTTTTATCATCTATAAATTTTCAGATAAGAGTGCCCCAGCACAGAGTCTTTCTTTTTTTTCTCCCCTTGATAAATGTACAGTTTACTGACTCTGGGTGCACCACCGGCAGAATAATCATACATTGGGGGTCATTCCGAGTTGTTCGCTCTGTATTTTTCTTCGCATCGCAGCGATTTTCCGCTAACTGCGCATGCGCAATGTTCGCACTGCGACTGCGCAAAGTAAATTTGCTATGCAGTTAGGTATTTTACTCACGGCATTACGAGGTTTTTTCTTCGTTCTGGTGATCGTAATGTGATTGACAGGAAGTGGGTGTTTCTGGGCGGAAACATGCCGTTTTATGGGAGTGTGTGAAAAAACGCTACCGTTTCTGGGAAAAACGCGGGAGTGGCTGGAGAAACGGAGGAGTGTCTGGGCGAACGCTGGGTGTGTTTATGACGTCAAACCAGGAACGACAAGCACTGAACTGATCGCAGATGCCGAGTAAGTTTGAAGCTACTCAGAAACTGCTAAGAAGTGTCTATTCGCAATTTTGCTAATCTTTCGTTCGCAATTTTGATAAGCTAAGATTCACTCCCAGTAGGCGGCGGCTTAGCGTGTGCAAAGCTGCTAAAAGCAGCTTGCGAGCGAACAACTCGGAATGACCACCATATTGCGAATTATCATTATTGTCGGTACACAGACTAAATCCTTATAGAAGCACAGTCTGATATACTTACTTGATGCGGAATAAACCATTTTTTGATAAAATTAATTATAAGATTTCCTCTGGAGATCTTCTCACTATGCAAGATGACCTTATAATGCAGCGCTCTTCATTAAGGTAAACATTTGCTTCCATGAATGGGCTCAGAAAATCAAACACTTTATGGCTCTTACATCACCTCTTGATGAGCCCATGCAATTGTAATGGTCTAAGTTGACTCCAGAGGAAGGTGACTGATTATGTTTGCATTGTGTGTCCCCAAGCCATTAAGTGGTTTCTTGTCCCAACAAGCTGGGACACTTCAGAACCTAGATAGTAGTAGAAGACTAGGTACTCTTTGCTACTCCCAGTCTGTAGTGTGTCCTATCATCCCTAAAGCATTCTTTGATTTTGGAGCTGCGGTATCAGTATCCTTATTGTTTTACTGTTCACCACTGTAACCTCAGTATTCTTTCTAATATCTACACCTGTGGTCTCCAGTTGCTGCACTTAAGTAGTTATTTACCATCTGCCTTCATCATCCAGCGGATTCTGGGCTTACCACACCCCATCACCATCAGGTGTCCATTCAGGCTATCAGTTACATTATCCTGCTGGTTAGAGACAGGTATTCCTGTTCTGCCTATTCTTTGCCAGGATGAAACCACAAAGCCTTTTTACTTAGATATAGAAATTTCACCTTTAAGTATTGGAGCAGTGTTGTTTAAAAATACATTAATTCCTCTGGGAGGTTGCATCTGTGAGGATTTATTTCCAAAAAGTAATTATAAGCCAAAGAGATTGCTTTGGAAGAGTGAAGACACTTTTTGGTAGGAGCTACAGTATATTCTCTGACTTTCTCTACTGACCACAAAAAAACTGTTATACTGTATCTGTAGTATGATAAATCTTCAGTACACAATGCCTGAACCCCCATCAAGCTAGTTAGTCACTCTTTTTCTCCTGCTTTGGGGTTAGTCTTAGACACTAAAAGGGAGGATTAGGGATTAAGTTGGAGAGAAATATACTCATCGGAATGCTGGAGGACCACATGGCTGACCTGGAAGTGAAGGTCACATGACTGATGGGATCTGGAAGATGCTGCTGGAGCCAGCAGGAAACAGTGAATCACTGCTGCATCATCAGGATGAAATGTAGACATTTTAACATGTCAACATTAAGTCAGTGTCTTCAAGATGAATGTCAACATGGTCAATGGCAATATGATGACCATGTCGACATTCTCATGTCGACATGATGGATGACAATATTTTGTACCTAACCCCTCAGTGAAGTTCTGGCATAGTAAATTGCAGTGGGATATCTTTATGGATTGTTCAAAATGTAATGATACATAATGACAGTAACTGCTACCCATCAATGCTAAGTAGACCCCCTACTGTGTATCTCTATCATACAAAATATATGGGATCTGGTCATGTGACTGACACTTGGGATACCAGCGGTCACCATGCTGAAGCCGAGATGCCACCCGCTTACCAGCCTGACAGTCTGCATGCTGACTGACACCCACATAGCGGGAATATAACCTGTGGCGAGTGCAGCGAGCCACGATCCTGCTACGTTGCAAGCCCGCAAGGGCCTTTGTTGCACTCGCCCCCCATTCCCAGTATGCTGCTGCCAGGGTCGGTATGCTGACTACCGGGATCCCCAGCGCCAGTGTATATAATAGACCTATATGTTTACCAGCATTTAGGCATCAGAAGATATGTTATGGTGTGAATTACATTTCCACTGAACATATATATATATATATATATATATATAAAAAATAAAAAACAACCTAAGAACTGTGTTATATTTCTGCATAAAAAGTTTGAGAACATGAGACCTATTCAGTTAAACTCTTTTACTTGTTGTAATTCACCAATTCCCAGGAACTTTACATTAACTGCTAGAACCTTATCAGCCCTAGTTGTACAAATAAATGTAGATTATTTATTTTCACTGACTATTGAAGGCCCACCTATACATAGATATGCACATTGGGGGTGATTTTGAGTTGATCGTAGCCCTGCAAAATTTTGTAGGGCTATGATCATGACCATAGACATGCGGGGGGACGCCCAGCACAGGGCTATCCTGCCACGCGTGTCAGTCCTGCCCCCCTCGCAGAAGTGCAAAAGCATCGCACTTGAGGAGTAGCTCCCGGCCAGTGCAGCTTTAGCGTGCTGGCTGGGAGCTACTCATCGCTCCCTGGCCTGCAACGGCTGCGCGTGACGTCATACAGCCACTGTGGCACACCCCCTGCACGGTCCTGCCATATCTGTGTTGGCCGGACCGCGCCCACGAAACGGCGACCAAACGCAGCTGTTCCGCTCCCCTCTGCCCAGTGACCGCCTCTGCCTGTCAATCAGGCAGAGGCGATCGTAGCGCAGCGACGGCCTTCGGCCGTCAGGTAATCACCGGCGCACTGCGGCGCTGGCGCATGTACAGTTCTAAGCCAAACGCACCGCTGTGATAAACTGCAGCATGCGATTGGCTCAGAATGACCCCCATAATTAGCAGAATTTACATATTTGGCTACTAGTGTGCACAAAGATTTCTGCCACTAATTTCAGCATAAAATTTACAATCAATATCACATCTGTCAGAATACTTTAAGTGATGAAGAATTTGTATATCTGCAAAAAAATTAGCTTTGCATTTAATCTTGAAACATAAATAAATGCAGGATACATACTGTACAGTAATTAATTCACTGCAACATACGAATAATTCCACAAAGACATGAGTAAATCTGTACCTGAGTGTAACCGATTATGCTTCCATTTTCATCCAGAACATTAAAATTAATAACTGGACCTTGCACATCGACAGTTCTATCCTCTGTGTCAGTGTAGATTCTTATTACCGGCTTTCCATTAGCATAGCACAGAGCAGACATAACCAAGTATGTATAACTGGCCAGAGTATGGGTATGGTTTCTAATATTATCCATTCCACCTGCAAAAACAAAACAAAAATTACATCACATCAGTTATCCCTTTCTGAAAATTAGTTTTAAGAATATTCATTATATATTTTAATTTCCAAAGTACAGTAAGTTGATTACTATTTTAGTGAACCCTAAACACTGGATAAGTTGGGTTGGGTATGGGTGACCGGAGCTTGGGATCCAGCCGGTCACCATACTGACGCTGGAATCCCGAGGATTATTATGCCAGGGGTGGGGGGCAAGCGAAACGAAGACCCTTGCATGTTTGGCGACAGGCTCTATTCCCACTCTATGGCAGTGACGTACGGTGGGGTGAGGCAGGTGAGGCAGAGCCTTTCCTGTCATACTTACGTTTGTACCAGAGTTTTGATTGAATAAAGTATATGAAAAATACAAAGAATATAGTAGAAATATCTTCTTTGCATTATTCTAATCATTTATATAGTCAAAACTCTGGAGTAAAAAGTCTATGGCAGGTGCTGACCTTTTCCACACTTCTCAGATCAAAACTCACCAAATTTCCAAGAGTTTATACTGCTGCACCTGTGTATAATGCCCAGATGCACCCTTTGGCTCATATTTTGTGTGTAAATCTGGCTCTGGTGCTAGCCAGTGCCTCCTTAGCCTTTTAGCTCACCGCATGTCCCTGCTCTATGGGTTTCATGGGAATAGTCTCTGTTAGTCGGCATGCCAACTGTTGGGATTGTGAGTCTGCGGGATGTGGGTGTCGTGACCGCCGGTCACATAACTACATCCCAATAAGTTATATAACAGAAGTGACAAACTATTGTTAAAAAAAAGAAAAGAAAAATGTTTCAGGCTTGCATAGTTTATGTACAGAGACATACTAAGCTAGAATGTGTTAAGTTCCTCTGCTCTGTGCTGCGTTCCCAATAGCTGGCATTGTTGAGTGAAGCAGAACTGGTTGCAAAATTACGCTACAAAGAAATAAATCGGAAATATCTCAAGATGTGTACAGTTCTGCATCAGCAGTATATGCATCTGGTTATCACAGATACAGAATACATCACATGCACTTCCACCCAACGTTTTAACTACAGTAGATTAGATAAGTATTTAATGACAGATAAGAACCGCTTGGACCATCTAGTCTGCCCTAAACACATGTCCAGTACATGCACACACTAAGTAATTTTTTTTTTGTCTGAAGATTATACCCCTTTTACATCGCCAAAATAACCTGGTATATTGCTAAGTCAACCCAGGTCGAGGTGCGGTGTGAAAGGGGTAGTTTACAATTTCCCGAGTCGCCTGACCCGGTATTTCAACCAAGGAATAAATCAGGGTTATTCCCGGTTTGAAGGGAAGAGTCAGCACTATAGGGAAAGGCGGCACTTGGAGATGAACTGATCTCCAGGCGCTGCCTCCGCACATGTTGCCGCTGATGTCACCAACAAAAGGGGTTTCAAGCGGGATGCACCCAGGAAGGAGCTGTGCACAAGTCGCGGGGCTGACCCGCTATTGCAACGTGAAAGGGATATAATTAACCTACCAGTATATTTTTGGATTGTGTGAGGAAACAAGAGGACCTGGAGGAAACCCAAACAAACATGGGCAGGAGATACAAACTTCACACAGTTAGGGCCGTGGTGGGAATCAAACCCATGAACTCAGTACTGTGAGGCAGTAATGCTAACCAATACACCATGCATACTATTTGTGGGTATGGGTCGTTGGGTCGACTCAAATCAGGTCGACCACTGAAGGTCAACATGGGCATTAGGTCGACATGGGCATTAGGTTGACATGTACTAGGTCGACAGGTGAAAAGGTCGACATGAGTTTTTTTTTACATTTTTGGTGTCGTTTTCTTCGTAAAGTGACGGGGAACCCCAATTTGTGCACCGTGTCCCATCGCATGGCTCGCTTCGCTCGCTATGCTTCGGGCAAGGTGTCTCGCTCTGCTACCGCTTTGCTCAGAACAGGTTACTGTTCCTATCGTAGTCCACATGGATCGTCAAGTATGGAACAATCCAAAAAATGGAAAAAAAAAAAACTGAAAAACTCATGTCGACCTTTTGACCTAGTCCATGTCGACCTAATGACCATATCGACCTATTGACCATGTTGACCTAATGCATGTCGACCTTCAGTGGTCGACCTAATGGCTGTCGACCTAAGCTGTGCCGACCAAATGACTGTATCCCCTATTTGTGTAGCTTAAAAAATACATTCACTAAAACACACCAATAAAATGCATCTAATACTGCTCAAACATATTTCACCCTTACTGTATGTATGGTAAAAAAAACACTAATACCCCTCTCACATCGCACAAATAACCCGGTATCGACCCGGTATATTGCCTGGTCGCAGGGCCGTAACTACGTGTGTGCCCTGAGGGCGCAACTGACCGCATCCCCATTCCAAGGGGACTTTAGTCAGCGGCATTGTGCTGAGTCAAACTGACTCATTACAAGCAGCCTGAGCGAGGAGAGGAGCAGTAGCTGTGAATGCTGGGATGAGGAAAGCGCATCCCAGCATTCACAGCAGCAGCGACCAGCTTATGTGGAATGAGAGGGACAGCTGCAGCAATGCCGCCACCAATTACAGTGTGCTGCTGCAGCTCCTGAGTACCCCTCCCTCCTCCGCCTTCTCCCCTGCCCGGGATCTGCCTGACTGCCTGCACTGAGGAGCCTGTCTGTAATGTATAAAAAGGGGGACTGTCTGCCGTAATGTGTAAAAAGGGGGACTGTCTGCCATAATCTGTAAAAAGGGGGTTCTGTTATAATGTGTAAAAAGTGGGACTCTCTCTGCCGTAATGTGTAAAAAGGGGTAATGTCTGCCATAATGTGTAAAAATGGGGACTGTCTGCCATAATGTGTAAAAAGTGGGACTCTGCCATAATGTGTAAAAAGTAGTGATGTGCACCGGAAATTTTTCGGGTTTTGTGTTTTGGTTTTGGATTCGGTTCCGCGGCCGTGTTTTGGATTCGGACGCGTTTTGGCAAAACCTCACCGAAAAATTTTTGTCGGATTCGGGTGTGTTTTGGATTCGGGTGTTTTTTACAAAAAACCCTAAAAAACAGCTTAAATCATAGAATTTGGGGGTCATCCCATAGTTTTATTAACCTCAATAACCATAATTTCCACTCATTTCCAGTCTATTCTGAACACCTCACACCTCACAATATTATTTTTAGTCCTAAAATTTGCACCGAGGTCGCTGGATGGCTAAGCTAAGCGACACAAGTGGCCGACACAAACACCTAGCCCATCTAGTAGTGGCACTGCAGTGTCAGGCAGGATGGCACTTCAAAAAAATTGTCCCCAAACAGCACATGATGCAAAGAAAAAAAGAGGCGCACCAAGGTCGTTGTGTGACTAAGCTAAGCGACACAAGTGGCCGACACAAACACCTGGCCCATCTAGGAGTGGCACTACAGTGTCAGGCAGGATGGCACTTCAAAAAAATTGTCCCCAAACAGCACATGATGCAAAGAAAAAAAGAGGTGCACCAAGGTCGCTGTGTGACTAAGCTAAGCGACACAAGTGGCCGACACAAACACCTGGCCCATCTAGGAGTGGCACTGCAGTGTCAGACAGGATGGCACTTCAAAAAAATTGTCCCCAAACAGCACATGATGCAAAGAAAAATGAAAGAAAAAAGAGGTGCAAGATGGGATTGTCCTTTGGCCCTCCCACCCACCCTTATGTTGTATAAACAGGACATGCACACTTTAACGAACCCATCATTTCAGCGACAGGGTCTGCCACACGACTGTGACTGAAATGACTGGTTGGTTTGGGCCCCCACCAAAAAAAGAAGCAATCAATCTCTCCTTGCACAAACTGGCTCTACAGAGGCAAGATGTCTACCTCATCATCATCCTCCGATTCCTCCCCCCTTTCACTGTGTACATCCCCCTCCTCACAGATTATTAATTCGTCCCCACTGGAATCCACCATCTCAGGTCCCTGTGTACTTTGTGGAGGCAATTGCTGCTGGTGAATGTCTCCACGGAGGAATTGATTATAATTCATTTTGATGAACATCATCTTCTCCACATTTTCTGGAAGTAACCTCGTACGCCGATTGCTGACAAGGTGAGCGGCTGCACTAAACACTCTTTCGGAGTACACACTGGAGGGAGGGCAATTTAGGTAGAATAAAGCCAGTTTGTGCAAGGGCCTCCAAATTGCCTCTTTTTCCTGCCAGTATACGTACGGACTGTCTGAAGTGCCTACTTGGATGCGGTCACTCATATAAACCTCCACCATTCTTTCAATGGTGAGAGAATCATATGCAGTGACAGTAGACGACATGTCAGTAATCGTTGGCAGGTCCTTCAGTCCGGACCAGATGTCAGCACTCGCTCCAGACTGCCCTGCATCACCGCCAGCGGGTGGGCTCGGAATTCTTAGCCTTTTCCTCGCACCCCCAGTTGCGGGAGAATGTGAAGGAGGAGATGTTGACGGGTCACGTTCCGTTTGACTTGACAATTTTCTCACCAGCAGGTCTTTGAACCTCTGCAGACTTGTGTCTGCCGGAAAGAGAGATACAACGTAGGTTTTAAATCTAGGATCGAGCACGGTGGCCAAAATGTAGTGCTCTGATTTCAACAGATTGACCACCCGTGAATCCTTGTTAAGCGAATTAAGGGCTCCATCCACAAGTCCCACATGCCTAGCGGAATCGCTCTGTTTTAGCTCCTCCTTCAATGTCTCCAGCTTCTTCTGCAAAAGCCTGATGAGGGGAATGACCTGACTCAGGCTGGCAGTGTCTGAACTGACTTCACGTGTGGCAAGTTCAAAGGGTTGCAGAACCTTGCACAACGTTGAAATCATTCTCCACTGCGCTTGAGTCAGGTGCATTCCCCCTCCTTTGCCTATATCGTGGGCAGATGTATAGGCTTGAATGGCCTTTTGCTGCTCCTCCATCCTCTGCAGCATATAGAGGGTTGAATTCCACCTCGTTACCACCTCTTGCTTCAGATGATGGCAGGGCAGGTTCAGGAATGTTTGGTGGTGCTCCAGTCTTCTGTACGCGGTGCCTGAATGCCGAAAGTGGCCCGCAATTCTTCGGGCCACCGACAGCATCTCTTGCACGCCCCTGTCGTTTTTTAAATAATTCTGCACCACCAAATTCAATGTATGTGCAAAACATGGGACGTGCTGGAATTTGCCCAGATGTAATGCACGCACAATATTGCTGGCGTTGTCCGATGTCACAAATCCCCAGGAGAGTCCAATTGGGGTAAGCCATTCTGCGATGATCTTCCTCAGTTCCCGTAAGAGGTTGTCAGCTGTGTGCCTCTTATGGAAAGTGGTGATACAAAGCGTAGCCTGCCTAGGAACGACTTGGCGTTTGCGAGATGCTGCTACTGGTGCCGCCGCTGCTGTTCTTGCTGCGGGAGGCAATACATCTACCCAGTGGGCTGTCACAGTCATATAGTCCTGAGTCTGCCCTGCTCCACTTGTCCACATGTCCGTGGTTAAGTGGACATTGGGTACAACTGCATTTTTTAGGACACTGGTGAGTCTTTTTCTGAGGTCTGTGTACATTTTCGGTATCGCCTGCCTAGAGAAATGGAACCTAGATGGTATTTGGTACAGGTGACATAGTACCTCAATCAAGTCTATAGTTGCCTCTGAATTAACGATGGATACCGGAACCACGTTTCTCACCGCCCAGGCTGCCAAGGCATGAGTTATCTGCTTTGCAGCAGGATGACTGCTGTGATATTTCATCTTCCTTGCAAAGGACTGTTGGACAGTCAATTGCTTACTGGAAGTAGTACAAGTGGTCTTCCGACTTCCCCTCTTGGATGACGATCGACTCCCAGCAGCAACAACAGCAGCGCCAGCAGCAGTAGGCGTTACACTCAAGGATGCATCGGAGGAATCCCAGGCAGGAGAGGACTTGTCAGACTTGACAGTGACATGGCCTGCAGGACTATTGGCTTTCCTGGGTAACGAGGAAATTGACACTGAGGGAGTTGGTGGTGTGGTTTGCAGGAGCTTGGTTACAAGAGGAAGGGATTTAGTGGTCAGTGGACTGCTTCCGCTGTCACCCAAAGTTTTTGAACTTGTCACTGACTTATGATGAATGCGCTGCAGGTGACGTATAAGGGAGGATGTTCCGAGGTGGTTAACGTCCTTACCCCTACTTATTACAGCTTGACAAAGGCAACACACGGGTTGACACCTGTTGTCCGCATTTGTGTTGAAATAATTCCACACCGAAGAGCTGATTTTTTTTGTATTTTGACCAGGCATGTCAATGGCCATATTCCTCCCACGGACAACAGGTGTCTCCCCAGGTGCCTGACTTAAACAAACCACCTCACCATCAGAATCCTCCTTGTCAATTTCCTCCCCAGCGCCAGCAACACCCATATCCTCATCCTGGTGTACTTCAACAGTGACATCTTCAATTTGACTATCAGGAACTGGACTGCGGGTGCTCCTTCCAGCACTTGCAGGGGGCGTGCAAATGGTGGAAGGCGCAAGCTCTTCCCGTCCAGTGTTGGGAAGGTCAGGCATCACAACCGACATAATTGGACTCTCCTTGGGGATTTGTGATTTAGAAGAACGCACAGTTCTTTGCTGTGCTTTTGCCAGCTTAAGTCTTTTCTTTTTTCTAGGGAGAGGATGAGTGCTTCCATCCTCATGTGAAGCTGAACCACTAGCCATGAACATAGGCCAGGGCCTCAGCCGTTCCTTGCCACTCCGTGTCGTAAATGGCATATTGGCAAGTTTACGCTTCTCCTCAGACGCTTTTAATTTTGATTTTTGGGTCATTTTACTGAACTTTTGTGTTTTTGATTTTACATGCTCTCTACTATGACATTGGGCATCGGCCTTGGCAGACGACGTTGATGGCATTTCATCGTCTCGCCCATGACTAGTGGCAGCAGCTTCAGCATGAGGTGGAAGTGGATCTTGATCTTTCCCTATTTTAACCTCCACATTTTTGTTCTCCATTTTTTAATGTGTGGAATTATATGCCAGTATCAATAGCAATGGCCAACTACTATATTTACTGCGCACAACTGAAATGCACCACAGGTATAGAATGTAGATGGATAGTATACTTAATGGATGACGACACAGAGGTAGGTACAGCAGTGGCCTACCGTACTGCTATATATAGTATACTGGTGGACACTGTGTCAGCAAACTGCAAAACTAAAATGCACCACAGGTATAGAATGTAGATGGATAGTATACTTAATGGATGACGACACAGAGGTAGGTACAGCAGTGGCCTACCGTACTGCTATATATAGTATACTGGTGGACACTGTCAGCAAACTGCAAAATTAAAATGCACCACAGGTATAGAATGTAGATGGATAGCATACTTAATGGATGACGACACAGAGGTAGGTACAGCAGTGGCCTACCGTACTGCTATATATAGTATACTGGTGGACACTGTGTCAGCAAACTGCAAAACTAAAATGCACCACAGGTATAGAATGTAGATGGATAGTATACTTAATGGATGACGACACAGAGGTAGGTACAGCAGTGGCCTAGCGTACTGCTATATATAGTATACTGGTGGACACTGTGTCAGCAAACTGCAAAACTAAAATGCACCACAGGTATAGAATGTAGATGGATAGTATACTTAATGGATGACGACACAGAGGTAGGTACAGCAGTGGCCTACCGTACTGCTATATATAGTATACTGGTGGACACTGTGTCAGCAAACTGCAAAACTAAAATGCACCACAGGTATAGAATGTAGATGGATAGTATACTTAATGGATGACGACACAGAGGTAGGTAGAGCAGTGGCCTACCGTACTGCTATATATAGTATACTGGTGGACACTGTCAGCAAACTGCAAAACTAAAATGCACCACAGGTATAGAATGTAGATGGCTAGTATACTTAATGAATGACGACACAGAGGTAGGTACAGCAGTGGCCTACCGTACTGCTATATATAGTATACTGGTGGACACTGTCAGCAAACTGCAAAACTAAAATGCACCACAGGTATAGAATGTAGATGGATAGTATACTTAATGGATGACGACACAGAGGTAGGTACATGCGCCGCATGATGTCAGAGGTCACACAGCGCATCCCCAAGCTGACCCGCCTCTTCAGCCGTGCCCATGCAGCAGTGCCGTACTCAATGTCCCAATGCAAATGGAAGCAGGCACTGGGAATCGGACTCAGAAGGAGGAGGAGGAGGAGGAGGAGGAGGGAACCCTATTGCTACTGCAGACGAGACAGTGCCACATCCTTTTGCGGACTGGCGGCTGAGTGAGTCTATTAATTAGTTATTTTATTCCGGGGAAGAGGGGTGTGAGTATGTAAATATGATTATGTATTGTGTGTAGGGGGCTGGGCGGCAGGCCTGTTTATGCTGGTGCATGGGTGTGTGTTACGCATAGGGGGGTGGTGGGTTTATTTATAAGCATTTTTACGAGGGGGACCCCCACAACTTCATTGCCCCTGGGCCCCCACCAGATTTAATCCGTCTCTGCGGGTTATACAGCACTAAGTCTCTATCTACCTTTTGAGTACGAATAGTTGAATAGGTGCGTAATGCATGTGAGTCTGATAATATTACTGTTGTTTATTTTGCTATGCGTTTGAATAAGGTTAATACTTTTATAAGGTAATGAAGTAATATGTTTCTCCTACATAGTTGAAATATATCTGTAGTTGATTATGTGCTCATATTGCTTATTATACTAATGTATAACCTGTGACTGATTGCTAGTGTGATTGCTGACTTTGCTATAATTCTGTCAGTTTTCTCTGTTTATTCCAATCCTCAATGCTGGTGCTAAGCAGGGTAGGGTTGGATTGTATGTCACTTTAACACATCTTAAAGTGATTACAGTCACAAATGTGTAGTATACCATGAAAGTGCCTGATTTATCATGTCTAAGAGTGACAAGGGTGAGGAAAATACACTCACAGCAGCACCAACACTCATATCATGTTTGTCATGCAAAGCTGGGTTAACTTCTCAGGATCTGGTTCAGGATGGTTTGTGTGCAAATTGTTTTAGCTTTCACCAAGGTTTCTTGAAAAATTCAAGGCAGATGTAGGTTCAAGTTGATCCCCCATGGGTGAGCGGATAATTCCAACTTCTGTACCAGGGATAGGTTACACTATTAACCCTTATATACAGCATTCCACCTGCGGTTTATCATTTCCAGCAGGGGAAGCAGTGGCCTCTCAACAGAAACAGGCTGAAAAGCCAGTGGTAAGTAAATCACATAGACATGAAACAACATCTTTACAGTCTACACATGTTTCAGATGAGGATTCATCAGAGGAGGAAGATTCATTACTCTGGTTCTGCATACGAAAATGAGGAAGAAGGTCTCAGCACAGTGGACATATGGACATATCTGAGTTGATTAATGCAATGAAAGCAATTCTATCCTTAGAAGAATCAGCAGAGCCTGTGTTAAAATCCAAGGCACCTGTATTTAAACATCCCAAAACAGTTAAAACTGAGTTTCCAGAGTCAGAACAGCTGACGGAAATCATGGAAGAAGCTTGGACTATGCCCAGTAAGAAATTTAGAATTCCTAGAAAATGGAATTCCAATTATCCTCTTCCAGCTGGGGACTGTTTAAAGAGGGTGGTAGCCGCTAAGGTAGATACGCATGTTATTCCATAAGTGAGAAAATCTACATTACCTCTGCCTTCAACATCCTTAAATGATGCCATTTTTTCCCTGTCTGGGGCAATCAATAGACCAGCAATGGCTTCGGCCTGGATGGCTAAAGCAGTGGCTGCCTGGGCGGATGCATTGGAAGGGGATATTTTAATGACATCTAGAGAGCAAAAATGCCATGTTGCACATATCAAACAGGCTGCAATATTCTTAGAAGAAGTAGTCTTGGATATGGGTACAATTGCCTCTCAAGCATCAGCCTCAGCAGTAGCCACTTGCAGAGCAGTTTGGCTACGCACATGGAAAGCTGATTCAGAATCCAAAAAGGTTTTGGAGTCTTTAGCTTTTACTGGAGATATTCTTTTGGTAAAGAGTTAACCAGTATTTTGGATTCAGAAGCAGACTCCAAGAAAGTAAAGTTTCCTTTCACTTACAAATTCAATCCTAAAATCCCAGCTTTTCAGCCTTTTCAGTCTCAAGGAAAAGGAAAGGGTGATGGCAAACAGTTCCAATACAACAGGTCTGGTAAGACTAAAAAGCATTGGGCTACCAGAGGACCTGCTTCTAAAACAGAAGATAAGCCATCAGCCTGATGGTGCGCTCCACCTGGGGGACCCCAGGGTGGGAGGCCAACTTCTTCATTTTTCACAAATCTGGCAGCAGTCTACCAAAGATGCCAGGGTGCAAGAAGCTGTATCTCACGGTTATGCATTTGCTTTCAGGAAAAACCCTCCTCAAAGGTTTTTAGTACCAGCCCGTCTTTGGTAGAGATGAAGGCCAGGGCTGTGCAAGAGGCAGTTTAGAAATTGCTTCAATCAGGAGTAATCATTCCAGTTCCTCCTGCACGACGAGGACAGGGTTTATACTAGAGATGAGCGGGTTCGGTTTCTTTGAATCCGAACCCGCACGAACTTCACTTTTTTTTTCACGGGTCCGAGCGACTCGGATCTTCCCGCCTTGCTCGGTTAACCCGAGCGCGCCCGAACGTCATCATGACGCTGTCGGATTCTCGCGAGGCTCGGATTCTATCGCGAGACTCGGATTCTATATAAGGAGCCCGCGTCGCCGCCATTTTCACACGTGCATTGAGATTGATAGGGAGAGGACGTGGCTGGCGTCCTCTCCATTTAGATTAGATTTAGAAGAGAGAGAGAGAGAGAGATTGCTGTGATACTGTAGATTAGAAGAGAGTGCAGAGTGCAGACAGAGTTTAGTGACTGACGACCACAGTGACCAGTGACCACCAGAGACAGTGCAGTTGTTTGTTTTATTTAATATATCCGTTCTCTGCCTGAAAAAAACGATACACAGTCACACAGTGACTCAGTCTGTGTGCACTGCTCAGCCCAGTGTGCTGCACATCAATGTATTGTATATAAAGCTTATAATTGTGGGGGAGACTGGGGAGCACTGCAGGTTGTTATAGCAGGAGCCAGGAGTACATGATAAATAATATTATATTAAAATTAAACAGTGCACACTTTTGCTGCAGGAGTGCCACTGCCAGTGTGACTAGTGGTGACCAGTGCCTGACCACCAGTATATTAGTAGTATTGTATACTATCTCTTTATCAACCAGTCTATATTAGCAGCAGACACAGTACAGTGCGGTAGTTCACGGCTGTGGCTACCTCTGTGTCGGCACTCGGCAGGCAGTCCGTCCATCCATAATTGTATTATATACCACCTAACCGTGGTTTTTTTTTTCTTTCTTTATACCGTCGTCATAGTCATACTAGTTGTTACGAGTATACTACTATCTCTTTATCAACCAGTGTACAGTGCGGTAGTTCACGGCTGTGGCTACCTCTGTGTCGGAACTCGGCAGGCAGTCCGTCCATCCATAATTGTATTATAATATATACCACCTAACCGTGGTTTTTTTTTCGTTCTTTATACCGTCGTCATACTAGTTGTTACGAGTATACTACTATCTCTTTATCAACCAGTGTACAGTGCGGTAGTTCACGGCTGTGGCTACCTCTGTGTCGGAACTCGGCAGGCAGTCCGTCCATCCATAATTGTATTATAATATATACCACCTAACCGTGGTTTTTTTTTCGTTCTTTATACCGTCGTCATACTAGTTGTTACGAGTATACTACTATCTCTTTATCAACCAGTGTACAGTGCGGTAGTTCACGGCTGTGGCTACCTCTGTGTCGGCACTCGGCAGGCAGTCCGTCCAACCATAATTGTATTATATACCACCTAACCGTGGTTTTTTTTTCATTCTTTATACCGTCGTCATACTAGTTGTTACGAGTATACTACTATCTCTTTATCAACCAGTGTACAGTGCGGTAGTTCACGGCTGTGGCTACCTCTGTGTCGGCACTCGGCAGGCAGTCCGTCCAACCATAATTGTATTATATACCACCTAACCGTGGTTTTTTTTTCATTCTTTATACCGTCGTCATACTAGTTGTTACGAGTATACTACTATCTCTTTATCAACCAGTGTACAGTGCGGTAGTTCACGGCTGTGGCTACCTCTGTGTCGGCACTCGGCAGCCCGTCCATAATTGTATATACCAGTGACCTAACCGTGGTTTTTTTTTCTTTCTTTATACATACATACTAGTTACGAGTATACTATCTCTTTATCAACCAGTCTATATATTAGCAGCAGACACAGTACAGTGCGGTAGTTCACGGCTGTGGCTACCTCTGTGTCGGCACTCGGCAGCCCGTCCATAATTGTATATACCACCTAACCGTGGTTTTTTTTTCTTTCTTTATACATACATACTAGTTACGAGTATACTATCTCTTTATCAACCAGTCTATATATTAGCAGCAGACACAGTACAGTGCGGTAGTTCACGGCTGTGGCTACCTCTGTGTCGGCACTCCGCAGCCCGTCCATAATTGTATATACCAGTGACCTAACCGTGGTTTTTTTTTCTTTCTTTATACATACATACTAGTTACGAGTATACTATCTCTTTATCAACCAGTCTATATATTAGCAGCAGACACAGTACAGTGCGGTAGTTCACGGCTGTGGCTACCTCTGTGTCGGCACTCCGCAGCCCGTCCATAATTGTATATACCAGTGACCTAACCGTGGTTTTTTTTTCTTTCTTTATACATACATACTAGTTACGAGTATACTATCTCTTTATCAACCAGTCTATATATTAGCAGCAGACACAGTACAGTGCGGTAGTTCACGGCTGTGGCTACCTCTGTGTCGGCACTCGGCAGCCCGTCCATAATTGTATATACCAGTGACCTAACCGTGGTTTTTTTTTCTTTCTTTATACATACATACTAGTTACGAGTATACTATCTCTTTATCAACCAGTCTATATATTAGCAGCAGACACAGTACAGTGCGGTAGTTCACGGCTGTGGCTACCTCTGTGTCGGCACTCGGCAGCCCGTCCTTAATTGTATACTAGTATCCAATCCATCCATCTGCATTGTTTACCTGAGGTGCCTTTTAGTTGTGCCTATTAAAATATGGAGAACAAAAATGTTGAGGTTCCAAAATTAGGGAAAGATCAAGATCCACTTCCACCTCGTGCTGAAGCTGCTGCCACTAGTCATGGCCGAGACGATGAAATGCCAGCAACGTCGTCTGCCAAGGCCGATGCCCAATGGCATAGTACAGAGCATGTCAAAACCAAAACACCAAATATCAGTAAAAAAAGGACTCCAAAACCTAAAATAAAATTGTCGGAGGAGAAGCGTAAACTTGCCAATATGCCATTTACCACACGGAGTGGCAAGGAACGGCTGAGGCCCTGGCCTATGTTCATGGCTAGTGGTTCAGCTTCACATGAGGATGGAAGCACTCAGCCTCTCGCTAGAAAACTGAAAAGACTCAAGCTGGCAAAAGCACCGCAAAGAACTGTGCGTTCTTTGAAATCCCAAATCCACAAGGAGAGTCCAATTGTGTCGGTTGCGATGCCTGACCTTCCCAACACTGGACGTGAAGAGCATGCGCCTTCCACCATTTGCACGCCCCCTGCAAGTGCTGGAAGGAGCACCCGCAGTCCAGTTCCTGATAGTCAGATTGAAGATGTCAGTGTTGAAGTACACCAGGATGAGGAGGATATGGGTGTTGCTGGCGCTGGGGAGGAAATTGACCAGGAGGATTCTGATGGTGAGGTGGTTTGTTTAAGTCAGGCACCCGGGGAGACACCTGTTGTCCGTGGGAGGAATATGGCCGTTGACATGCCAGGTGAAAATACCAAAAAAATCAGCTCTTCGGTGTGGAGGTATTTCACCAGAAATGCGGACAACAGGTGTCAAGCCGTGTGTTCCCTTTGTCAAGCTGTAATAAGTAGGGGTAAGGACGTTAACCACCTCGGAACATCCTCCCTTATACGTCACCTGCAGCGCATTCATAATAAGTCAGTGACAAGTTCAAAAACTTTGGGTGACAGCGGAAGCAGTCCACTGACCAGTAAATCCCTTCCTCTTGTAACCAAGCTCACGCAAACCACCCCACCAACTCCCTCAGTGTCAATTTCCTCCTTCCCCAGGAATGCCAATAGTCCTGCAGGCCATGTCACTGGCAAGTCTGACGAGTCCTCTCCTGCCTGGGATTCCTCCGATGCATCCTTGCGTGTAACGCCTACTGCTGCTGGCGCTGCTGTTGTTGCCGCTGGGAGTCGATGGTCATCCCAGAGGGGAAGTCGTAAGCCCACTTGTACTACTTCCAGTAAGCAATTGACTGTTCAACAGTCCTTTGCGAGGAAGATGAAATATCACAGCAGTCATCCTACTGCAAAGCGGATAACTGAGTCCTTGACAACTATGTTGGTGTTAGACGTGCGTCCGGTATCCGCCGTTAGTTCACAGGGAACTAGACAATTTATTGAGGCAGTGTGCCCCCGTTACCAAATACCATCTAGGTTCCACTTCTCTAGGCAGGCGATACCGAGAATGTACACGGACGTCAGAAAAAGACTCACCAGTCTCCTAAAAAATGCAGTTGTACCCAATGTCCACTTAACCACGGACATGTGGACAAGTGGAGCAGGGCAGGGTCAGGACTATATGACTGTGACAGCCCACTGGGTAGATGTATGGACTCCCGCCGCAAGAACAGCAGCGGCGGCACCAGTAGCAGCATCTCGCAAACGCCAACTCTTTCCTAGGCAGGCTACGCTTTGTATCACCGCTTTCCAGAATACGCACACAGCTGAAAACCTCTTACGGCAACTGAGGAAGATCATCGCGGAATGGCTTACCCCAATTGGACTCTCCTGTGGATTTGTGGCATCGGACAACGCCAGCAATATTGTGTGTGCATTAAATATGGGCAAATTCCAGCACGTCCCATGTTTTGCACATACCTTGAATTTGGTGGTGCAGAATTTTTTAAAAAACGACAGGGGCGTGCAAGAGATGCTGTCGGTGGCCAGAAAAATTGCGGGACACTTTCGGCGTACAGGCACCACGTACAGAAGACTGGAGCACCACCAAAAACTACTGAACCTGCCCTGCCATCATCTGAAGCAAGAAGTGGTAACGAGGTGGAATTCAACCCTCTATATGCTTCAGAGGTTGGAGGAGCAGCAAAAGGCCATTCAAGCCTATACAATTGAGCACGATATAGGAGATGGAATGCACCTGTCTCAAGTGCAGTGGAGAATGATTTCAACGTTGTGCAAGGTTCTGATGCCCTTTGAACTTGCCACACGTGAAGTCAGTTCAGACACTGCCAGCCTGAGTCAGGTCATTCCCCTCATCAGGCTTTTGCAGAAGAAGCTGGAGGCATTGAAGAAGGAGCTAAAAGGGAGCGATTCCGCTAGGCATGTGGGACTTGTGGATGCAGCCCTTAATTCGCTTAACAAGGATTCACGGGTGGTCAATCTGTTGAAATCAGAGCACTACATTTTGGCCACCGTGCTCGATCCTAGATTTAAAGCCTACCTTGGATCTCTCTTTCCGGCAGACACAGGTCTGCTGGGGTTGAAAGACCTGCTGGTGACAAAATTGTCAAGTCAAGCGGAACGCGACCTGTCAACATCTCCTCCTTCACATTCTCCCGCAACTGGGGGTGCGAGGAAAAGGCTCAGAATTCCGAGCCCACCCGCTGGCGGTGATGCAGGGCAGTCTGGAGCGACTGCTGATGCTGACATCTGGTCCGGACTGAAGGACCTGACAACGATTACGGACATGTCGTCTACTGTCACTGCATATGATTCTCTCAACATTGATAGAATGGTGGAGGATTATATGAGTGACCGCATCCAAGTAGGCACGTCACACAGTCCGTACTTATACTGGCAGGAAAAAGAGGCAATTTGGAGGCCCTTGCACAAACTGGCTTTATTCTACCTAAGTTGCCCTCCCACAAGTGTGTACTCCGAAAGAGTGTTTAGTGCCGCCGCTCACCTTGTCAGCAATCGGCGTACGAGGTTACATCCAGAAAATGTGGAGAAGATGATGTTCATTAAAATGAATTATAATCAATTCCTCCGCGGAGACATTGACCAGCAGCAATTGCCTCCACAAAGTACACAGGGAGCTGAGATGGTGGATTCCAGTGGGGACGAATTGATAATCTGTGAGGAGGGGGATGTACACGGTGATATATCGGAGGGTGAAGATGAGGTGGACATCTTGCCTCTGTAGAGCCAGTTTGTGCAAGGAGAGATTAATTGCTTCTTTTTTGGGGGGGGTCCAAACCAACCCGTCATATCAGTCACAGTCGTGTGGCAGACCCTGTCACTGAAATGATGGGTTGGTTAAAGTGTGCATGTCCTGTTTTGTTTATACAACATAAGGGTGGGTGGGAGGGCCCAAGGATAATTCCATCTTGCACCTCTTTTTTCTTTTCTTTTTCTTTGCATCATGTGCTGATTGGGGAGGGTTTTTTGGAAGGGACATCCTGCGTGACACTGCAGTGCCACTCCTAAATGGGCCCGGTGTTTGTGTCGGCCACTAGGGTCGCTAATCTTACTCACACAGTCAGCTACCTCATTGCGCCTCTTTTTTTCTTTGCGTCATGTGCTGTTTGGGGAGGGTTTTTTGGAAGGGACATCCTGCGTGACACTGCAGTGCCACTCCTAGATGGGCCCGGTGTTTGTGTCGGCCACTAGGGTCGCTAATCTTACTCACACAGCTACCTCATTGCGCCTCTTTTTTTCTTTGCGTCATGTGCTGTTTGGGGAGGGTTTTTTGGAAGGGCCATCCTGCGTGACACTGCAGTGCCACTCCTAGATGGGCCCGGTGTTTGTGTCGGCCACTATGGTCGCTAATCTTACTCACACAGTCAGCTACCTCATTGCGCCTCTTTTTTTCTTTGCGTCATGTGCTGTTTGGGGAGGGTTTTTTGGAAGGGCCATCCTGCGTGACACTGCAGTGCCACTCCTAGATGGGCCCGGTGTTTGTGTCGGCCACTATGGTCGCTAATCTTACTCACACAGTCAGCTACCTCATTGCGCCTCTTTTTTTCTTTGCGTCATGTGCTGTTTGGGGAGGGTTTTTTGGAAGGGCCATCCTGCGTGACACTGCAGTGCCACTCCTAGATGGGCCCGGTGTTTGTGTCGGCCACTAGGGTCGCTAATCTTACTCACACAGCTACCTCATTGCGCCTCTTTTTTTCTTTGCGTCATGTGCTGTTTGGGGAGGGTTTTTTGGAAGGGACATCCTGCGTGACACTGCAGTGCCACTCCTAGATGGGCCCGGTGTTTGTGTCGGCCACTAGGGTCGCTTATCTTACTCACACAGCGACCTCGGTGCAAATTTTAGGACTAAAAATAATATTGTGAGGTGTGAGGTATTCAGAATAGACTGAAAATGAGTGTAAATTATGGTTTTTGAGGTTAATAATACTTTGGGATCAAAATGACCCCCAAATTCTATGATTTAAGCTGTTTTTTAGTGTTTTTGGAAAAAAACACCCGAATCCAAAACACACCCGAATCCGACAAAAATAATTCGGTGAGGTTTTGCCAAAACGCGTTCGAACCCAAAACACGGCCGCGGAACCGAACCCAAAACCAAAACACAAAACCCGAAAAATTTCAGGCGCTCATCTCTAGTTTATACTCCAACCTGTTTCTAGTCCAGATGCCATTTAATGTGTAGGATGCAAGTTTGTTTTTTTATCCCAAAATGCATAACTTTGCATTTTTCTATATTGAACCTCATTCTCCATTTAGACGCGCAGGTTTCAAGTTTAAATAAGTCATTCTGTAGAGCCTCCACTTTGATTTTCAAATTAATTACCTTACACAGTTTAGGTCCTATTCTCTGATGCGTTACTTGACAGCACCACCACTATATACTGGAAACCTGTTGGTGATCCCCCCCTCTACCCTTCCTATTTCCCCTTCCTATCTTTCTTTGTTGGCTTCTTTTTTTTAATTCTCTTATTTCTTGTTAATTTTTTAGTCTATATTGTATATATTCTCTTTTAGATGTGCGTTATTTACAGTTTTGGATTCTGTTGATATACTTTACCATTATTATACTCTTAGTTTGTATTCCTTTTTGTGCTTTAATGCTTATTAATGTATGCAGTTGTACCAGTAGGTACCTCTTATATTATATATTTGCTGTGGTATATTTGCCTATACACTAAAAATTTTCAATAAAAATTTACTTGCAAATAAAAAAATATGTCTTTTATTTAGAAATGGCAGACTTTATATTTCTGAAAGAGGATTTATGGGGGAATATAATAAAATGCAAATTTGCGGTATAAGAATTGTAGGTCTAAACCAGGTTATGCTTTGAGTGTGTTTCGCACATAGCGCTGCAGGTGCTGTTAGCAGCACTTGTCAATTATGAATTATCTAATTACTTTCACTTGCAGCTTCCCCCTTTTTTCAAGCCCATCTCCTGACTGCCCCTGTCTCCTACCCCTACCCCTTTTTTCGCTAATACCTATACAGCATTCATGGACCAGACTTGAGAGCTCTTTGTTGTTCGGCCACACTGTCCTTTATTACAGTTGGGTTGAGCGCATGAATGTGGTAATTAAAAGCATTTGTGTCCAAATCCATTTTCTTGTAGTGCTCTATAAATATGTGTGTAATATATATAGGAAGGGGCATAATAGCATGATCCAATTTTGTCTTCCTCAAGAGGCATGCGCCTTATGTCCCTATTGTGAAAATGTGTGTGTGTGTGTGGGGGGGGGGGGGGGGCGCCAATTCTCTTTATGGCACGGGGCACCATGAAGTCTAGTTAAGCTCTGGTCTAAACAAACATGCTTCCCCTTAAGGGGGGTATTCACTGAGCGATAATCTAAGCAATCTGACTAGATTGCTTAGATTTTAAGCATGATCGCTCCGTGTGTACCCCCCACAGCGATAGCAATGCACAGCCCCGCGCATCGCTATCGCTGGTGCTAGATTGGCATGCATGAAGGCTCAATCTAGCAGGTCGCTCATTTCACCCACTGGGTGAAATGAGCATCCCCCCCCACCCCACACGCTCAGCACACATCGCGCTGTGCTGAGTGGGGGGAGAGATGTGTGCTGAGCAGTTCGCTCAGCACACATCTCTCCCCAGATCTGCCCGTGAATATGGGCCTTTACACTAGGTGCCCCTGGACTGTGGGCACCATGGTAAAAATCACTCACACTGTACCCTTTTTTCAAATTAATAGTATTGTCTGATGTTTTCATAAAATTGCTAAGAAAATTAAAAGAAACAAATTGATACAGCAATGAAGTAGTGCCCCCCATCTCTTTATTAAAAAAAAAAAATCAGGTAGTCTTGTTAGTTAATAGCTGCACTGTCAATCAAGGGCTTTGTATTATCTCCAAGATAGAAATCAGCCAAACTTCCATGTTGTTTTATTGCACAATGAGGTCCTATATTAGTATTAACAGTCACCTTGCTAAAACAGGACTGGAGAAATCTGTATTAATGCATACAAAACAAAGCCAAAAAATGTGAAACATTTAATATTCACGTTTCCTAAATAGACAATATGTTAAAAATGTAGGTTAAGTTGTTTTTGAAAATATAAATTGCACTTAAAACAATACCAAACCTATAAATTTCCAAATACATTATTGGATCACTGTTCCATTGTCACCAAATGCTCATTTGTCTATGGAGTGTGTTCATCATTCTATTTTTACAATTAAATGAGCAGCATAAATAAACCATGAAGGAATATTGTGCCTCAGCATCTCACCAATATTCTTCTCTTACTTAATCTGTTATGACTGCTTTAGGTACAACAAAACCAGAGGCTTATAATTTGCTCTGTCATAATAAACCTCATTCAAGTGCCTTATTGAACTTCACACAATGTTTTAATTTCTAAAGTTATTTTAAAAGAGCATAAATTAGCACCTATTCACTTGAAGAAATAAGCATTTCTATTTAATAATTTGTGTATAAATTTATCAGTGCCAAAAAAAGTGCAAATCTGACTTATAAAATTGCACTTTATCATTAAACAATGATAAGCTTCAGAACTATTTATATGCAGAACAGATACATACTGCTTGTCAGGTCTGGCTTGTGAGATGACTCCAGCAAGTTGACAGAAGCTGGGCAAGACAAGACCTCAGGAGAATGGGGTCAAGGAGGATGGTTACTGAAGTTACAGGGACTTGAAAGCACGAACTGTGGAAGACTGGGTTTCTAGTGTACTGTGGCAAAAATTACAGACTGCTAAAGTGTGGTACTGGGTGAATGAGACTTGGAAGGGCAACTGTCAAAGACTGGAATTGGAATGAGTGAAACTTGAGAACACAAACTGTTGAAGACTGCAGCTGGATTAGGTAAACTTGAAAACATGGACTACTGTAGATTACTAACGATAACCAATGGCAATCGGTACTGCTGAAATACTTAAAGACTGTCGATGTTAATCAATGCTGGAGATTACTGAAGATAACCAATGGCAATCGGTACTGGAGAACACTTGAAGACAATTGATTATTCGATGATTGAAGATTACTGGAAATAACCAATGGCAATTGGTACTGGTAAAAACTTGGAGGTAATCAGTGTTTGAAGATCAGTGCAGATAACTGATGGCAACCGGTACTGGAGAACCCTTGAAGACAATCAATATTTTTCAATGTTTGAAGATCACTGGAGATAACCAATGGCAATCAGTACTGGAGAATACTTGTGAACTGGACTGTGGAGCAGGAACGGTTTGCAGGATAGCTGGGACAGAACAGGTATACGCTGGAACAAGGCTGGAACTGGTAGAGGGTCAGTGGGTGCTAAAATGACAGAGCACAGGAGTCCATAAGAAGGTAGTTATCAGAAAGAATCTCTGCAGATCTGTGGATGACAACAAAGCACTGACATCAGTAAGTACTTTTGCAAAACCTTTATACCTCTGCGTGACTGCAGATTGACTGGAATATCATGTGATCACAGCCTGGCTTCCAGTTGGTGTTAGACACTTCACCTGATCCAAACTGTCATGGCTGTGTCTATATCCAATTCTGTAGAAAACTCTGGTGTGGAATCCATCAAGAACTTGTAAAGGTAACTGAGACAATACAACCAGAAGAACTTTGCAATTTAGGTTCAGTACTACCAGCTGGACATTAACTTTGCAGTAATCGGGTGTCTGCAAGCTCCACAGTCAGAAAATCCTCAGGTGCATAATCAGTCAGCAGCTTGGAACACAAACACATGCTGCAGCTTGGAAGCTGAAGTCTGTATGGAAATTTCCAAGAGTGAGAGAAATCCTGAAACCCCTGAAGAACAGGAGGTAAAGTACAAGGAACACATAGTACACGAATGAAATAGTTCCGGATCCTGACAGTGCCACCCTCTTTATGAATGGACTCCGGACACCCATATTGGATCTTAAGGAAAAAACATTCTCTGACGACAATTGAAATAGAGGCTAGACAATTTTAGCAGCACAAAACTTTAGCTGAAGCCAAAATCTTTGTCGATTTTTCTTCTTTTTACAAGGACTTCTTAAGCCAACGGTAGAGAGTGGATTCTCATGTAAGGAGAAAACTTTATCAGGAAACATGGGACCTTCCAGAAAGGGGGTAGAATCATAAGATGGGTCAAATTCAGGGTCTGAGTCCAAGTCTAGTGGAAGATATGAATCGCCTTTGCTGAGAGCTTGACTTCCCTGAGAATCCTGCACATAGCAGGAGGCAGAAGATCCAACACATATGGTAAGATTTAAAGGATCAGACGATGGAGTATTAGAGGAATGCTTGAAAGATTGAATATTGGAAAAAATCTGAGGATCAGAATACTCATGAGCATCACTCTATAAGAAAGATAGGGTACAATATCCCATGCTTATGTTAATGGATTGTGATTTGTGTGCTACTTTTAGATTGATCCTCAAGTTACCAATCTGTGGCTTGCTCTTTACATCTGGTTAGGCAGCCAAAACATCCTGATGCCGATGTTTAAGAGCATTGGAATTGTCTCTGTAAGGATGGGTTGAAGTTCCCTCTGAAGCGGACCAATGGTGCTTGGACGAAGACTCAAAACTAGAATCTTTCTTAGAGGGAGTATTCTGAGTAAAATTTGATTTTAAAGTCAGTTGGGTGTCTGCTTTTTCCTATCTAATAGACAGGAAATAAACAGATACCTAACCGACTTTTCAAACATTTGACTTCCCCCTTTAGAGTGAAATGGACTATAACCAAAGCTTCAACACTGAAGGCTAGGAAAAGATATTTGACAATATTAGCAGGAGTAATACCAGATGATAGCTCAGACTCCATAACAGTGACATATTGATTAACTAGTGTTCGAAATTATACTAGATTGCCTTCAAAGTAGATGGGTGCTGAAATATCAACCGAATTCTCAGAGGACTGAATGTCTGGTGATGCAACTTTGAGATTGATGTTCTTGAGCCAGTCTGAATTGCAAATTTCCAAATTATTTTTTACCTCAGGTAACACAGCAGAATCAGGTATTTCTTCAGAGAAATACCTGATCTTCAGTTAAGCTGAAACTGTAGTTATTGAAGCATCAAATGAGCACCTTGAAGCTTGCAGGCTTCATACTGGAGACAGAAAACAAATGATTTGAGGATCCTCCATCTGGTGGGAGGTAACTGTCTCTTAGACCAAGCACTTAGGGCACATGGACTGAGAAACAAAATCATATTCCCTTTTAGAATTGGTGGACGGAAGCTCCTCCTCTGGGATAACAGATAAAACCAGACCAGGAATCTATTAAGACCAAAAATGACAATCCTGAGACGGAATCAGAGTGAATGAAAATTGAAGGAGACTGAACCAGACAAACGGACTGAACTTAAATTTCCATTGCTAATTAAATACCCCCTTGGATCACTGAAAATGAGTATCCTGTGTTTCCAGCTAATTTAGACTCAAAAATATTACATTCATTGTCCATTTATTAAGCTTACAGAAAATAAGAATTTACTTACCGATAATTCTATTTCTCGTAGTCCGTAGTGGATGCTGGGGACTCCGTCAGGACCATGGGGATTAGCGGCTCCGCAGGAGACAGGGCACAAAAGTAAAAGCTTTAGGATCAGGTGGTGTGCACTGGCTCCTCCCCCTATGGCCCTCCTCCAAGCCTCAGTTAGGATACTGTGCCGGGACGAGCGTACACAATAAGGAAGGATTTTGAATCCCGGGTAAGACTCATACCAGCCACACCAATCACACTGTACAACCTGTGATCTGAACCCAGTTAACAGCATGATAACAGCGGAGCCTCTGAAAAGATGGCTCACAACAATAATAACCCGATTTTTGTAACAATAACTATGTACAAGTATTGCAGACAATCCGCACTTGGGATGGGCGCCCAGCATCCACTACGGACTACGAGAAATAGAATTATCGGTAAGTAAATTCTTATTTTCTCTGACGTCCTAAGTGGATGCTGGGGACTCCGTCAGGACCATGGGGATTATACCAAAGCTCCCAAACGGGCGGGAGAGTGCGGATGACTCTGCAGCACCGAGTGAGAGAACTCCAGGTCCTCCTCAGCCAGGGTGTGCCCCTGACCAAGTAGCAGCTCGGCAAAGTTGTAAAGCCGAGACCCCTCGGGCAGCCGCCCAAGATGAGCCCACCTTCCTTGTGGAATGGGCATTTACATATTTTGGCTGTGGCAGGCCTGCCACAGAATGTGCAAGCTGAATTGTACTACACATCCAACTAGCAATCGTCTGCTTAGAAGCAAGAGCACCCAGTTTGTTGGGTGCATACAGGAATACAGCAAGTCAGTTTTCCTGACTCCAGCCGTCCTGGAAACCTATATTTTCAGGGCCCTGACAACATCTAGCAACTTGGAGTCCTCCAAGTCCCTAGTAGCCGCAGGTACCACAATAAGCTGGTTCAGGTGAAACGCTGACACCACCTTAGGGAGAAACTGGGGACGAGTCCGCAGGTCTGCCCTGTCCGAATGGACAATCAGATATGGGCTTTTGTGAGACAAAACCGCCAATTCTGACACTCGCCTGGCCGAGGCCAGGGCCAACATTATGGTCACTTTCCATGTGAAATATTTCAAATCCACAGATTTGAGCGGTTTAAACCAATGTGATTTTAGGAATCCCAGAACTACGTTGAGATCCCACAGTGCCACTGGAGGCACAAAAGGGGGTTGTATATGCAGTACTCCCTTGACAAACTTCTGGACTTCAGGAACTGAAGCCAATTCTTTCTGGAAGAAAATCGACAGGGACGAAAGTTGAACCTTAATGGACCCCAATTTGAGGCCCATAGACACTCCTGTTTGCAGGAAATGCAGGAATCGACCGAGTTGAAATTTCTTCGTGGGGCCATCCTGGCCTCACACCACGCAACATATTTTCGCCACATGTGGTGATAATGTTGTGCGGTCACCTCCTTCCTGGCTTTGACCAGGGTAGGAATGACCTCTTCCGGAATGCCTTTTTCCCTTAGGATCCGGCGTTCAACCGCCATGCCGTCAAACGCAGCCGCGGTAAGTCTTGGAACAGACATGGTACTTGCTGAAGCAAGTCCCTTCTTAGCGGCAGAGGCCATGAGTCCTCTGTGAGCATCTCTTGAAGTTCCGGGTACCAAGTCCTTCTTGGCCAATCCGGAGCCACGAGTATAGTTCTTACTCCTCTACGTCTTATAATTCTCAGTACCTTAGGTATGAGAAGCAGAGGAGGGAACACATACACCGACTGGTACACCCACGGTGTTACCAGAACGTCCACAGCTATTGCCTGAGGGTCTCTTGACCTGGCGCAATACCTGTCCAGTTTTTTGTTTAGGCGGGACGCCATCATGTCCACCTTTGGTCTTTCCCAACGGTTCACAATCATGTGGAAGACTTCCCGATGAAGTCCCCACTCTCCCGGGTGGAGGTTGTGCTGAGGAAGTCTGCTTCCCAGTTGTCCACTCCCGGAATGAACACTGCTGACAGTGCTAACACATGATTTTCCGCCCCCTGCTTCTTGTGCCGCCCAGTCTGTTTACGTGGGCGACTGCCGTGATGTTGTCCCACTGGATCAATACCGGCTGACCTTGAAGCAGAGGTCTTGCTAAGCTTAGAGCCTTGTAAATTGCTCTTAGCTCCAGTATATTTATGTGGAGAGAAGTCTCCAGACTTGATCACACTCCCTGGAAATTTTTTCCTTGTGTGACTGCTCCCCAGCCTTTCAGGCTGGCATCCGTGGTCACCAGGACCCAGTCCTGAATGCCGAATCTGTGGCCCTTTAGTAGATGAGCACTCTGCAGCCACCACAGAAGAGACACCCTTGTCCTTGGAGACAGGGTTATCCGCTGATGCATCTGAAGATGCGATCCGGACCATTTTTCCAGCAGATCCCACTGAAAAGTTCTTGCGTGAAATCTGGCGAATGGAATCGCTTCGTAAGAAGCCACCATTTTTCCCAGGACCCTTGTGCAATGATGCACTGACACTTTTCCTGGTTTTAGGAGGTTCCTGACTAGCTCGGATAACTCCCTGGCTTTCTCCTCCGGGAGAAACACCTTTTTCTGGACTGTGTCCAGAATCATCCCTAGGAACAGCAGACGTGTCGTCGGAGACAGCTGCGATTTTGGAATATTTAGAATCCACCCGTGCTGTCGTAGAACTACTTGAGATAGTGCTACTCCGACCTCCAACTGTTCTCTGGACCTTGCCCTTATCAGGAGATCGTCCAAGTAAGGGATAATTAAGACGCCTTTTCTTTGAAGAAGAATCATCATTTCGGCCATTACCTTGGTAAAGACCCGGGGTGCCGTGGACAATCCAAACGGCAGCGTCTGAAACTGATAGTGACAGTTTTGTACCACGAACCTGAGGTACCCTTGGTGAGAAGGGCAAATTGGGACATGGAGGTAAGCATCCTTGATGTCCAGGGACACCATATAGTCCCCTTCTTCCTGGTTCGCTATCACTGCTCTGAGTGACTCCATCTTGATTTGAACCTTTGTATGTAAGTGTTCAAATATTTCAGATTTAGAATAGGTCTCACCGAGCCGTCTGGCTTCAGTACCACAATATAGTGTGGAATAATACCCCTTTCCTTGTTGTAGGAGGGGTACTTTGATTATCACCTGCTGGGAATACAGCTTGTGAATTGTTTCCAATACTGCCTCCCTGTCGGAGGGAGACGTTGGTAAAGCAGACTTCAGGAACCTGCGAGGGGGAGACGTCTCGAATCTCCAATCTGTACCCCTGGGATACTACTTGTAGGATCCAGGGGTCCACTTGCGAGTGAGCCCACTGCGCGCTGAAACTCTTGAGACGACCCCCCACCGCAGCTGAGTCCGCTTGTACGGCCCCAGCGTCATGCTGAGGACTTGGCAAAAGCGGTGGAGGGCTTCTGTTCCTGGGAATGGGCTGCCTGCTGCAGTCTTCTTCCCTTTCCTCTATCCCTGGGCAGATATGACTGGCCTTTTGCCTGCTTGCCCTTATGGGGACGAAAGGACTGAGGCTGAAAAGACGGTGTCTTTTTCTGCTGAGATGTGACTTGGGGTAAAAAAGGTGGATTTTCCAGCTGTTGCCGTGGCCACCAGGTCCGATGGACCGACCCCAAATTACTCCTCCCCTTTATACGGCAATACTTCCATGTGCCGTTTGGAATCTGCATCACCTGACCACTGTCGTGTCCATAAACATCTTCTGGCAGATATGGACATCGCACTTACTCTTGATGCCAGAGTGTCTATAGTCAATAAAATACTGTCCCTGTCAAGGGTATCAATATTTTCAGTCAGGGAATCCGACCAAGCCACCCCAGCGCTGCACATCCAGGCTGAGGCGATCGCTGGTCGCAGTATAACACCAGTATGTGTGTATATACTTTTTAGGATATTTTCCAGCCTCCTATCAGCTGGCTCCTTGAGGGCGGCCGTATCTGGAGACGGTAACGCCACTTGTTTTGATAAGCGTGTGAGCGCCTTATCCACCCTAAGGGGTGTTTTCCAACGCGCCCTAACTTCTGGCGGGAAAGGGTATAACGCCAATAATTTTCTATCGGGGAGACCCCACGCATCATCACACACTTCATTTAATTTATCTGATTCAGGAAAAACTACAGGTAGTTTTTTCACACCCCACATAATACCCTCTTTTGTGGTACTTGTAGTATCGAAATATGTAACACCTCCTTCATTGCCCTTAACATGTAACGTGTGGCCCAAATGGAAAATACGTTTGTTTCTTCACCGTCGACACTGAAGTCAGTGTCCGTGTCTGTGTCGACCGACTGAGGTAAATGGGCGTTTTAAAGCCCCTGACGGTGTTTGAGACGCCTGGACAGGTACTAATTGGTTTGCCGGCCGTCTCATGTCGTCAACCGACCTTGCAGCGTGTTGACATTATCATGTAATTCCCTAAATAAGCCATCCATTCCGGTGTCGACTCCCTAGAGAGTGACATCACCATTACAGGCAATTGCTCCGCCTCCTCACCAACATCGTCCTCATACATGTCGACACACACGTACCGACACACAGCACACACACAGGGAATGCTCTGATAGAGGACAGGACCCCACTAGCCCTTTGGGGAGACAGAGGGAGAGTTTGCCAGCACACACCAAAAACGCTATAATTATACAGGGACAACCTTTATATAAGTGTTTTTCCCTTATAGCATTTTAATATATATAGTCATATCGCCAAATAAGTGCCCCCCCTCTCTGTTTTAACCCTGTTTCTGTAGTGCAGTGCAGGGGAGAGCCTGGGAGCCTTCCCACCAGCATTTCTGTGAGGGAAAATGGCGCTGTGTGCTGAGGAGAATAGGCCCCGCCCCCTTTTCGGCGGGCTTCTTCTCCCGTTTTTCTGAGACCTGGCAGGGGTTAAATACATCCATATAGCCCCCAGGGGCTATATGTGATGTATTTTTAGCCAGAATAAGGTACTATCATTGCTGCCCAGGGCGCCCCCCCCAGCGCCCTGCACCCTCAGTGACCGCTGCTATGAAGTGTGCTGACAACAATGGCGCACAGCTGCAGTGCTGTGCGCTACCTTATGAAGACTTAAAAATTTTCTGCCGCCGGTGTCTGGGCCTCTTCACTTTTCGGCATCTGCAAGGGGGTCGGCGGCGCGGCTCCGGGACGAACCCCAGGGTGAGACCTGTGTTCCGACTCCCTCTGGAGCTAATGGTGTCCAGTAGCCTAAGAAGCCAATCCACGCAGGTGAGTTCACTTCTCTCCCCTAAGTCCCTCGATGCAGTGAGCCTGTTGCCAGCAGGACTCACTGAAAATAAAAAACCTAACAAAACTTTTACTCTAAGCAGCTCTTTAGGAGAGCCACCTAGATTGCACCCTTCTCGGCCGGGCACAAAAATCTAACTGAGGCTTGGAGGAGGGTCATAGGGGGAGGAGCCAGTGCACACCACCTGATCCTAAAGCTTTTACTTTTGTGCCCTGTCTCCTGCGGAGCCGCTAATCCCCATGGTCCTGACGGAGTCCCCAGCATCCACTTAGGACGTCAGAGAAATCCAGATATCACCAACCAATACCTAGACGAACCTTCCTAGGACCCCGTCAGGTGGATTGGCCATAGGCCAATGTGTCTGTGAGTTGTGAGTGTCAGAAGTTTATTCTGTTATTCCATCTTTGCAGTACAGAAACTCTGCCATCCAGTGATACTGCCATGGCTACATGGTATGTTATATCTCTTGTGCTGCCCATTTACAGGGCCACTTTTAGTTCCTAATATGCCACTGATCTCAAACACAACTGCAGCAAAATACGTAAGGAAGTCTGTAATTGAGTACAATCAGGAACTATGAGGAGGTATCCTGCCTCCCTCAACAGACTGTACCCCCTCATCAGACTACACCCTCATTAGGGCTGTTTACATAAATTTCCCAGGCTGGTTTTCCATCCCAATCCACCCCTGGATGCCATCCTCCCTCAAATTATCTTGTGTGCAGTGGGAAGAGGGGCTTGTTTATGGCATCTTCTGCTCCTGTCAGACAGAGAGTGTGGAGATAGGTTATAACATTATAGCCCAGAGCCACACTCAGAGAGTATCACTGACTCAGGAGCAACCACTATCAGCTTCATAGGTAACAAAAGCTGCCACTCCATGTCGGCAGTCAATGAGTCATGTAGGGTCACCACAGTGAAAATAAACACTTTGAATGTGTAAAGTATTTTAGGTACCCTGTCACCTAAACCTTGATGCACAGACCACAACAAGTGGTCCCCTAGATTTAGCACCAGACCAGGGTGTGCTGAAGAGTGCCAAATTTTAAATGAAGCAACAAATTAACGTGCCTATTTAGGTAGGTGAGAAAAATGCTTCTCCAGAAAAATGGCTTTTATCACCACTCTCTTAAATAAATACTGCATTTAATTAAGCTGAATTTCCAATAGGCAGGCTATACATTACATGACTATACTCTTACTGTACCCAATTAATGCTTGCACTTTTTCTTTAGGAGTAAGGGACGGTAACCCTAAATTCATACCTCCCAACTTTTTTATTATAGAAAGAGGGACACACGTGGCCTACGGAAAAATGGTGTGACTTCATGGGAGGGCCCACGGCATGAGCCACGGCCCTGTTTTCATTACTGAGAGGGCATGCCCAGCGCTCTGTGAGCTGCTGGCATGCCCCCTCCACCTGTCTCCACTGAATAGACGCTGCGCGCATGCGCACAGCGTCTATTCACCGCTGCTCTGCTAAGCAGAGCAGCTAGTGCAGGAGCCTCCCGACTGCCTCCACCGCGGGACACTGCACCCCTCGGGTGAGACAGTGGGACAGTCCCAAAAAAATGGGACTGTCCCGCGAAAATCGGGACAGTTGGGAGGTATGCTAAATTGCACACAAATCTAGATACACAAATTTATCTCTCCACACTAATTAACATACACAAATGTCTCAAAATAAGGCAAATATTGGTGTATGCACTGTAGATATATGCTGGATGTGGATTGAGGATTGGATAAAAATCAGAACGGTCTGTTTACCATTGTCACTTTTTTTAAAGGGGCAATCATTTACAAGGTATGGTTATTCCTTGTAAATTGCGGCCATATGTTATTTGTAGCACTCTGAAGAGCTGCAATAAAGCCTTTTTGCTGCATATACTGTATCTAGCAGTTGTAGCAACTGTGTAGCAATTAAGGTAGCTATCATGGGTTTTTCTTTTTAAATTAGTACTTTTTACAATGTTATTTACAGAATTTATCAAAATACATAGAATGGATAATGTGTCCTATAGATATAATATATATTCATATATTTTGTGCATAGGATTTCTACTTTATTTTTCTATGTCAAAAATCTCTACATAAACCAGTTACAATGTATCCTGATGGAAAAATGTATATTTGTGAAGCAGCATGCTTTGCTTTAAATAACTGTATGAAAATGTATGCATTACCTGAACTTAATTAGTATTTTGCTGATTTAAATTCCAGTTTAATTTCACAAAGGTGAATCAAACATCTTTTATTAATTTTCATTTGCATTTTGTTCCTAATAGCCCTTTCCACAAAATCACCGTCCATTCACTTTGCATATGCGTTCTCAAATAAGTGTCTATTTCTAACTAAAATATGCAATAGCTTCTACAATACTATCCATCATAATCAGCATATGAAAGACACACAATTGTTTTTGCTATAGTAATATATTCAGAATGAATAGATTCTCTTCTGACTTCAGATTTTAGTATTTTATTTCTAGTAAACTGCTCAATACCAACCTCTCTGGATGCAATGAGGAATTGCATTGAGCTGAATTTGTCTCCCACTCTATTACCATCAAATTTCTGAGCAAAAATAATTTTGAAATAAATTTACAGTAAATACGTGTATTATGTTTGCAATCCTGAACAAGTAATTTTTGACATCCTTAATATGTACAGTACATCATATGTATCATGATGTAGTTGATGTGTTTTGTATGTGTATTTTTGCTATTATAATTATTATTATTATTATTATTATTATTATTAAGCACTGCACTACATTATTGTATAAATGTAAAACTATGTATTGCTATCTTAAAGATCTTGAATTTCTTCTTTTCCCAACAAACAGTAATGCTGCATTGTTACAGTTACAGTAGTGTGTCTGTTGTACCAAAAATGTATATTTTACTGGGGCACATCCATTGTATGATTTGACGTTCCTTAAAGTGAGTCTGCAATGCTTGTTGGATCTGTATTCTCTAAGCCGGTGTGGTATACAGTACATCTAGAAAGTATTCACAGCGCTTAACTTTTTCCATATTTTGTTATGTTACAGCCTTATTCCAAAATGAAATAAAGTATGATTTCCCCTCAAAATTCTACACCCAATACCCCATAATGACAATGTGAAAAAAGTGTTTTTGAGATTTTTGCTAATTTATCAAAAAATAAAAAACTAAGAAATGTACATAAGTATTCACAGCCTTTGCCATGAAGCTCAAAATTGAGCTCAGGTGCATCCTGTTTCCACTGATCATCCTTGAGATGTTCCTACCGCTTAAATGGAGTCCACCTGTGGAAAATTCAGTTGATTGGACATGATTTGGAAAGGCACACACCCAGGGGCCCCTGCCCCAATTTTTCTAGAGAGACACGTCTCTGCAGCATTTGTTAATTATATGCCACTTAAAGGTGCCCTAGTTCATTTTCTGATTCATAGTAGTGCCTTAGATAATGTTATGCCCCATAGTAGTGCCCTAGTATAATTTATTAACTATAGTAGAGCCCTAGTACCTGTTAGGTTACACTGTAGGGCTGCCAGTACACATTATGCAACACAGTACCCCTAATTCACATTATGACATAGAGTGACCCCAGTTCATATTATACCCAACTATAGTGTCTCCATTTCCTAGTATACCATATTATGCAACATTATAATGCCCTCCAGTTCATTTTATACCACTTTACAATGAGCAGTTCCATGGGAAAATAGATTTAATCTAGAACATTAGGCATAAGTTTGTAAGGTCTCCTAATATCACCCAATGGTAAAAAATGTATATAACACATGTAACTTTGGCAGGGAAGGTGGGCCCTTCCCAGCTCTGGGCCCCATAGCAGCTACACTCTGTGCACCTATGGTATCTACGCCCTTGCACACACCTATCTATATAAGGTCCCACACTTGACAGTGCATGTCTGAGCACAAACCAAGCATGAAGTCAAAGTAATTGTTTCTATACCGCTGAGACAGGATTGTCTTGAGGCACAAATCTGGGGAAGGGTACAGAAAAATATCTGCTGCTTTGAAGGTCCCAATGAGCACAGTGGCCTCCATCATCCGTAAATGGAAGAAGTACAGAACCACCAGGACTCTTCCTAGAGCTGGCTGGCCATCTAACCTGAGCGATCGGGGGGAGAAGGGCCCTAGTCACGGTGGTGACCAAGAACCAGATGGTCACTCTGTCAGAGCTACAGCATTCCTCTGTGGAGAGAGGAGAATCTTCCAGAAGGACAACCATCTCTGCAGCAATCCACCAATGAGGCCTATATGGTAGAGTGGCCAGATGGAAGACACTCCTTAGTAAATAGCTCACGGCAGCCCACCTGGAGCTTGTCAAAGCACCTGAAGGACTCTCAGACCATGAGAAACAAAATTCTCTTGTCTGATGAGACAAAGATTGAACTCTTTGGTGTTAATACCAGGTGTCATGTTTGGAGGAAACCAGACACCGCTCATCACCAGGCCAATACCATCTCTACAGTGAATCATGGTGATGGCAGCATCATGCTGTGGGGATGTTTTTCAGTGGTAGGAACTGGGAGACTAGTCAGGGTAGAGGGAAAGATGAATGCAGCAATGTACAGAGACATCCTGGATGAAAACCTGCTCCAAAGCGCTCTTGACCTCAGACTGGGGCAACGATTCATCTTTCAGCAGGACATCGACCCAAACTACACAGCCAAGACATCAAAGGAGTGGCTACAGGACAACTCTGTGAATGTCCCTAAGTGGCCCAGCCAGAACCCAGATTTGAATTCGATTGGACATCTCTGGAGAGATCTAAAAATGGCTGTGCATGGATGCCTTCCATCTGATGGAGCTTGAGAGGTGCTGCAAAGAGGAATGGGATAAACTGCCCAAAGATAGATGTGCCAAGCTTGTGGCATCATATTCAAAAAGAATTGAGGCTATAATTGCTGCCAAAGGTACATATACAAAGTATTGAGCAAAGGCTGTGAGTACTTATGTACTTGTGATTTCTTAGTTTTTTATTTTTAATAAATTTGCAAAAATCTCAAAAAAACTTTTTCACATGTCATTATGGGGTATTGTGTGCAGAATTTTGAATGAAAAAAAAAAAGGAATTTATTCCATTTTGGAATAAGGCTGTAACATAACAAAATGTGGAAAAGGTGAAGCACTGTGAATATTTTGCAGATGCACTGTACAGGGATGCCATCAGAAATGATGGGGCCTAGGACTGACAAAATAGGCAGGGCTTACCATCCCTGCAACCTTTCCTTTATACAACTTCCCAGTGTAATTGCATCCTGCAATGCGATTCTGGATACTAATATCGTGCCCAGATTGCATTGAGTATGTGACTATTGATAAATAGACCCATAGGAAACAACAAAAGAAATTTAATCTGAGGGCACTAGGCAACTGTTTACACAGCTGCTGCATGGAGGGAATACAAACCTCCAAACCAAACAAGTCAATTTACAATAAAAGCAGCACTTGTGCTAAGCAAATTAAACTTGAGCAAGTGATATACAAAAAATAACAATATATTTATTTATACATACATACATACATACATACATACATACATACATACATACATTAAGACGGAATGTAACAATAAAATAATCTGGTACCAGACATAAAGCACATGGATCTGAGTAAATTATTAACATAAAATTAATTAATGTAACACTCTCAACAGCAGATTGGACAATTATATCATTGAAAAATAATATACACATGAAATTTGTGCCGACCATGGGTTTTCTGGTTAATTTGTGTCCATAGCATAAAATAGCAGCAAACAATTAGTAGTGACACAATTGAAAAAAAAAAGAAAAAAGAAAAGAAAAAGTAATTGTATGAACAAACCTGCGGTTGCTCAACCTTGAAAAAGGGAGCACTAGTTGGAGTGATGGCAAAAGGACCAAGGGCTGTGGACTGTACACATACTGTATGACCTACACTCTCCACTCTTCCTTTGTTGCCACTGTCACTACCTTTTGGAGTACGCTGCTCAGTCATGAGCTCTCCTCTACAACACCGCTAGTCCTTCCCGATAGCAGCAGGATGCTAGTTTGCTGGCTATCCATTTCTATTGCTGAAGTGATTTACTGTGTCAAATCGGACCTGGCATTATTTCACAGCTGCCCTACAGCTCCAGCCAGGTATGTTGGAGGGCTGCTTAGTGATCAAGGTTTAAACTAGGGATGAGTGGGTTTAGTTCCCGAGGAACTGAACCCCCCCAACTTTACAATCCGAGCTAGGTTACGAGTCCGGCTCGGGACTTCCCGCCTTACTCAAATCCCAAAACAAGGCTGAACATCATCTTTCCGCTGTCTGATTCTCAAGAGTTTTGGATTTTATATAAGTCCAGTGCATCCGCGCCATATTCACTCCGGTGGTGGAGAGTGTACTGGACAAACGTGTCTGTCTCCAGTACTGTGTCTGGCGTGGCGTGGGGTGGGTGCTCTGTCTGCTGTATCTGAAAGTGGTGCTTCTGTATCTGAAAGGGGTGCTCTGTCTGCTGTGAATGAATGGGGTGCTCTCTTTGTCCGCTGTATCTGAAAGGGTGCTCTCTCTGCTGTATCTGAAAAAGGGATGCTCTCTCTGTCTGCTGTATCTGAAAAAGGGGTGCTCTCTCTGTTTGCTGTATCTGAAAAAGGGGTGATCTCTCTGTTAGCTGTATCTGAAAACGGGGTGCTCTCTCTGCTGTATCTGAAAATGGGGTGCTCTGTCTGCTGTATCTGAAAAAGGGGTGCTTTCTCTGCCTGCTGTATCTGAAAAGGGTGATCTGCCCATCCATCCAGGTGCTCTGCCCCAGTGTAAAATTAAAATAATAAAAGCTAAAAACAAAAAGCCTAAAAATATAATTATAAAAAAATATATATATTTATTTTTGTTTGTGCTGTACCACAGTGTACTATACAATATTTATTTTATTTTCATAAGTACGGTGACACTGCCGGTCAGACCGCAGTATATTATTTCCTACTCATAAACGTATTGTGCGACGCTGTCGGCGAAGTCAACCGCAGTCTGTAATTATAATATATATTTCTGACTCATTTGTGCTACACTGTTGCTGTACCCCACTTTGTGTTGATAGAAATGGAGGACAAACAATTGAAAGATCAGGAACCACTTCCTACTGCTAGTGCTGAAGCTGCTGCCACTAGTCATGACATTGACAATGCAAGTCCGTCAACGCCATCTGCTAAGGCCGATACCCAATGTCTTAGAGGGCATGTAAAATAAAAGAAGCAATATTTTACGGTGATAAATAAAAAAAAAAAAGTAAAGTTAGCTGACGAGAAACGTAAAATTGGCAATATGCTATTCACTACACAAGGTGGCAAGGAAATGCTAAGGCCTTGGCCTGCGTTTATGACTGGTGGTGCTGCATCTCATAATGATGATGTAAGTCCTCCTCTCTGTAGAAGAGTTAAAAAAATTAAACTTGTTAAGGCACCGGAACCAACTATGCGTTCAGAACTATCACCAATCCCCAAGGAGAGTCCAAGTGTGTCCTTGGTTACGATGTATAAGCCTGACCTTTCCAATACTGTACAGGAAGAGGCGGCTCCTTCCACCATTTGCACACCCTCTGCAAGTGTTGGGAGGAGCAGCGCCAGTCAATGTGCTGACATTGAGATTGGGTATGCTTCTGTGGAATTGCACCAGGATGAGGATTATTAACCCTTAGCATCGGGATGACGTATGACAACAGTCAACCAGTTGCACAGTGGATTACTGATGCCATAACAACTATGCTGATATTGGATGCACATCCAGTACCCACCATTAATGCAGTGGGTTTTAGACAGTTGATTGAGGTCTTGTGTCCCTAGTACTAAATCCCATCTAAATTTCACTTTACTAGAAAAGCAATTCCCAGTCATGCTAATGACAATGACATCTTGCCTATGTAGAGCCAGTTGTGCACTGTCTATTGCCAGCTTGTTTGTGGGGGCCCAAACAAGCCAATCATTTCAGCCACAAGTGGCAGTCCCTATAACTAAAATGATTTGTTAAATTGTGCATGTCCTATTTAATATAAACAACATAGTCAAAATGGACTGGAAATGAGTGGAAATTAATGTTATTGAGGTTAATAATACTGTAGGAACAAAAACACCCTCAAATTCTGTGATGTTAGTTGTTTTAATGATTAAAAAAAACACATCCAAAACCAAAACCCGCAAGGGCAGTTTTGGCAAAACTAATATAGATTCAAAACATAAAGGAGATCCAGATACAAAACCTGATAAATGGCCCGGCGCACACCCCTAGTTTAAACTGAAGTTTGAATTGAATAGGTACTAGTACCTCTCCCTCTCCTCCCACAGCAGCAAGAGCCCTGCTGCTGTACCCTTTCCTGCTCCTATCTCTGGGCCCCTGCTATGTTGTTAGCTTTGCAGCCATCCAGATTAGTCCCAGCAGGCGCATTGTGCTCCCTATGGGGTGGCAACTGTTCCCCTGTTTGGCTGCTCTACTAGTACAAGCCCTGTAGCTACTTACAGCTACAGATGGAGCCTCCTTTATCTTACCCCTCCTGATCGCAGGCATGCACTCCCGGCGTGACTAGGTGATCCATTCACCTAGTCACACCGGGAGTGCACAGAGCCGCTTCCCATTGTAAGCGTCTCTGTCTGGGTGCACGTGCCCACCCGAACAGAGATGCTCTCCATTCAAGTGAATGGCGCGCGTCTCCGTACTCACAGTGTACAGGCTCACCCAGGCGGGTGTGCCTAGTCACAGTCGGAGCCACGACTAGCATGGCTCCATCTGTAGCAGGCCGCAGTCATGGAGACTGATGGTGCTAGTGGCATTTGTAATTTGGCACTGGCTGTGAGCCAACCGGAGTTTGCAGACCATCAGCCAATTATGAGCCACCGCTGCTGATTAGCTGCCAGTCCAAATAACTCCCGGCCAGTGCCAAATTTAAAATGCTGCCAGCTGTGTCAGTCTCCATGGCTACTGCCTGTTTGCCAGCTGTAATCAGCTCTAGGGCCCAGTGTCAATCCACACCGCTCCAAAAGAGAGAGGGCTCGGACAGAGAGGGGGCCTGGTACTCCACTCCTGGAAGTCCCCCCCCCCCCCGGATGGTAGATGATTTGTTTGACATTCACGATGTCAACATTTGTTATGTTGACATGGGTATGTCAAAATGGTCACAATATAGCTATTGAACATGTTGACACTAATGCTGATGCGTTCCATACTGAATCAGGCCCATAGGGGTGGATTCAATTGAAGTCAGAACTGCCGTCTAGTCGGAAAGACGTCAGTTTCCGACTTTTTCAGATCGTATCATGATTCGACCTATTCAATAGGACTGCCGTTTTTCCGAATTGTAAGAAAACATGTGGATCGGCAGATTAACCGCGGATCCATGTGCCAACAGGTTTTAGTCCCATTTTCGACAATGTCAATCCGACTTTAAAAAAAGTTGGAGTGGCATTGTTGAAAATGGGCAAAAACCAGTTGAATTTGCATGCAAATTGAATATGACATGCATTAAATAGAGTCAATAGTGTTTAACCCCTGTTTTTTAAGTGACTCTACATATAGAAACCTATATTACGGGGTGCTGCCACAGACTGATATGTCGTTTAACCACTTAACTGACGATTTTTCCCTCTAAAACCATTAATAACAGTGTTTTTCTTTATTTATTTTTATTAATATAGTATAAAAAGTGTTTTTTTTAAATATATGTATTATGCACATCTGCAGAACGGATTTCCGTGTCACAAACTGGGGGAACACAGTGGGGTGGCGCGGTCGCATATAATCTGAATCTGACAAGTTCAAGTTCAGTTTATTGTCATCAGCCAAAAACAAGACACCAATTTGTGGGCCCCCTTCCTCAAACAAACAATCTCCCCCCCATTCCTGTCAGTGTATACCAAATTCCCCCCACTCCCCTCTCCTCTTATTTTAATTCATCTGAAGGTCTAATGCTGTTATTACATACTTGCCATTCCGGGGGTCTCCTGAACTTGGGAAGACAGGTTGAACTCTTTGCAGAGTAAGCCCCACTCCCGGATACCACTTAACTCTTATACCCCTTTCACACGAACAAATAAGCCGGTATCGATCCGGTATATTGCCAGGACGCCGCTCGTCGCTGTGCGTGTTAAAGCAGTCACTGCTAAATTTCCGGGTCACCTCACCTGGTAATTCAACCCGGGAATAAAGAAGGGTTATTCCCGGGTTTAATACCAGGTCAGGTGCAGCGTGAATGGATTGGAGTGTCAATGTAACCCGGGACCCATTCACAGCATAGGCAGAGGCGGCGTGGAGAAGATCTCATCTCCCCGCGCCATCTCTGCACCCACCCTCGACGCCAGCTTAAACCCCCGCCTGTGATAGCAATCCGACTATGCATATTGCTGAGTAGGGAAGCAGTGTAAGGGTCCAATGCTGTGTCTCACCCAGAAAAGACACGTTTCTAATTCCCGGGTGGGACCCGGCTTTGCGATCTGAATGCAGCATTAGTCTACACTCCAGGATTGTCTGGGAGACTCATGGTACAATGGAAATGATTCTGCTACATTGGGAGGGTAGGACAATATCTCACAATCGCGAACACCTTATCACTTTTCCGGACTCTACATTCCCGAGTCTAGACACAACCAGGACACAATGGCATTGCAAGAAGATGATGTATAGATGTACTGTAGCCATGCTCATCTTTGCTTGATGCAGCATGCTGCAACACGGCTATGACTATTCGCAGCCGGTCATTGCTCCATTAATTCCTTGTTTATTCATGGTCATTTTGTTAATGTCAATAAAGGTATATTGTATTACTGTATATAGTACAATAGATGGGGGATGATGAAGTCATGAATAGCCTGAAGAAACAAACCAATTCAAACATGTAAATATCAATATATTTCATATTTTCTGGCACAATGATTATTGTTAAGAAAAAACACAATATTTTTTTTCATATGATTGCTGTTTTTTAAGTGCACTTTGGTGGCTCTTGATCTTTTTAAAAAAAGTAAATAAATCTACATCATACTTATACTTATAGAAAATAGATTTGTTTGGAATGTTGATGGTTACAGTTTGCTGAATTTCACTATTATATGCTTTACCACTGAGGTTTTGATGAACACAATTGCAATATGGATTTCTATTCTTTTTTCCCTAGCAAAAGAACACTTTTATTTCTGCTACACATGGTGAAGGGAGGTGAAGACTAGGAATGTGCACCGAGCCATTTTTGCTGGATTTGGATTCTGATTCATTGGCCAGCTATGGATTTGGATTTGCCAAACCGCTGTGAATGATTTTGGATTTGGATTTTTTAAATTACAAAGAAAGCTAAAGTCACTTAATTTGGGCATTTTTTTTTGTCCTTAAAGTATTATTAACCTCAATAACATTAATTTCCAGCCATTTGCAGACAATTTTGACAACCTTACATCTCACAATGTTGTTTTCATCCACTTTAGGCCAAAGTCTGCAGCGAGCTGACTGGTTTACTAAGTGACAGTGCAGCAGCACAAACACACGGCAGTTTATAGCATATCTATGAAACAATGACACACAGCAGTGGGAGAAATGAAGGACTTAAACCTAGGATCAAATATGCTTGCCAAAATGAACTAAGCCAATTTCAAGATATTGGCAACCCTTGGATTCTGATGAAGCGAATCAAGGACTTGATCTACAAGTCCAGCATACTTTGCGGATTCACTTTGTTTAATCTCCTCCTTCAATTTCTCCAGCTGATTTAATTCATTAATGTGGATATTGAGGATGAAGGTGTTAGTGGTGGAGATTGCAGGTGCTGGGATCTAGTAGAGAGAAGGGTACTAGGGCACAATGCACCAATTGTACAAAAAATAGAACTTTATTTTTTTTAACTTGCAGTTCAAAGATCACTGCATGGAATCACAGGGCCTGCTGGCTCACAGACCCTTGTGAGACTCTGTACACAGCACAGTTATTGATATTAATAACACAGCCTACAGAAGCAGTGTATCCTTAAACAGTTACACACACTACTATAATAGTGCCTGCACACTGGCAAACAATCCCCATGTGAGACTCTGGACACAGTAGTTGCACAGCGTGTATCCACTACAGTCACTCCTCTTGAGCATGAGCAGCTGCTAGTGCATCCATTAAATAAAAATAGTACTCTACAGTACAGAATAGTATTGTGCCAGTGCCACACTACACAGTGCAATGTGCACTAGTGTGTGGTATCCGTGAAATGGTGCTGAGACCCCGGCTGCGGCGGCTTTTAAAGAATCCAAGTTCACAAGAATCCGACGCCGGCCCTCGACGTGGATCCCAGTCTGGCGGGAACACATGAGCCGCGGCTCGGATTCCAAAGAATTTGAACCACTCATCCCTAGTGAATACTGAATAGATGCTGTGCACATGCATACAGCATCTAAACAGTGCGCGGAGGATAGACTGGGGAAAGCCCAGCCCAGGGTAGTCTTGGTCATGCCTTCAGAGTGACGAAAAGGAGGACATGCCATGAGGCCCCTCTCTTGAGGCCATGACCCCTTAGGGGTCCCGATTCCAAATGCACAATTGTTGAGATGTATGGTTATAGCACTTATGACAAGTAAGGACAACAGGTAAGAATGTGTGTTCAGTGTGTTGCAGAAGGGATATAAAATGTGGCACTACTATTTACACAGATAAGTAGTAAGTGTAATGTGAATATAAGCCACAGATAACATGTTCTTGTTAGTATGTGAATATACAGTATGCTTGGAAAATTGAATAGGTGAAATTGCATTATTACATAATAAACATCTTATAACTAAAAAATAGTATAAATATAACATTTTAATCAGTTTAACTCCAAAATATAACCTCAAATAGTACAACGTTAAGCAATATACTGTTAGAGGGTAAAAACAGTTTAGGTTGAAATAGGGCAAGTTTTGCTATTAAAAGCAGTGCCCTTTTTATTTTTAAGCTTAAACCAGACATGCCTACATTTTGGCTGCCAACTCCAGGAGAAGGCAGCCATGACGTCAAAGTGGGAGCATGGCTGTGGCATGAGGGGGGCATGGCATGGGACAGTGAAGCCAAATGGGGCGAGGCAGTGTAATTACGTCATCACAGCCCCGTCCCCACTACACAATGGTGAGATTACCGGCATTGTGAGGGGACATGATGTCGTGAATCACGTCATCGGACCCACCGCCGGACATTGTCAATTGAGGGGGACTGCAGGGGACTTCTGGAAAATTGTGGAGGTCCAGCTGGGAGACTTGTCCACTCTTCCGGGAGGGCCACTCGATTTTCGGGAGCCTCCTGGCCATTCCGGGACAGTAGGCAAGTAAGGCTTAAACACACAGGGTAGCGTTGGATTGTAAGAAAATAAACCCCTGTGACAGTAACTGTTAAACATGGAGGAGACATGATGTTGGTCTGGAGCTCTTTGGTATATCCTGAGTTAGCAACTTGCACAGAGTGATAGGCACCCAGAACCAAAAAGACTAGCACAGGATTTTGCAGTGTCATGCATCTCACTGAGTGCTTTGGCCAGGACACCCCACCACTTGCTGTGGCATTACCCCCCCCACCTCCAGGCCTCCCCCTTCTCCCCCCACACACACACCCACCCACCCACCCACCCACACACTAGTAAGAGCCCAGTGCTGCTCATGGAAATATGGGGAATCCTACACAATATTTAATCATGTCCAAATGATAGCTGGAGTGGGGGAAGATGAAAGTCATTGGTACACCAGAGAGGCTGTGTATTCCTTAGTGTGGGGCTGATCAGGAAGTTTTCCAGTCTATTGCACTGATTTTAAATTTGTTTTATATCCAAGCACTGGCTGTGTCACATGCTTTTTATCAGCACTGAGAAGTATTACATACATTTATTTGTCTTAAATGCAATGCAAATTGCACGTTTGTAAAGAAAAGAGTCAGTCCAAGTATTCAATGTTACAATACTCGAAATGGCAGTACAACCATTTGTCTTCACATTTTATATTAAATTCCTATTTTACAGGGGGATTCTGAAAACCTAAAAGTCCCTATGATGATTGCATATGTAGGGCCAGGATCAGTAAAAGCTGTGCCTTGCACCAAACCTGCTTTTTATCTTGCGTAATAGCAATAGGTGTCAGTGCTTTGAAGCTCTTGGATTCTGAACCCTCGGAGACAGTAACAGCTGGCATCTTCCCATATAGGATGTATGCATGGAGCCCTGACGTTAATTAAAAGCCTCCATTTCCCCATTCCCAGCCAATAAGTAAGCAAGGTGTGTTAAATATCCACTGTTCAATGTATGGGTGCAAAAAAAAAACAACCAAAACATTATTTCATTACTTCAATGTTTTAGTCACCTCCTGAAATGAGGGAACTTTAGGTGACCTAGCAATTTTGCCCAATAGTGGACCCCCAATAAAAGTTAATACATACATTGATTACACATTCATTAAAAAGTAATAAAAGCTATCACAATTCTCTGACTCTGTAAGGGTCAATTGCATGAGATAGACCACTTGTGTACGATTCCTACTCAATAAAAGTCCTTAGTTCATTCAAGTGTTGGTATTACCCGTTCTTTTATATGCAGTCCCCAGGGAGTCTCAATTTCAATCGGAGATCCAAATAGCAGCAGGGGATGTCATCCAGGTTCCACTGTTAAATATTTGTAAGGATCCAGTAAAAGCAAATGAGTCCAATTGTTGCCAGAGAAGAGCAGGAGTGCATATAATGCCAGTGGTCTTTAATGCTGAGCTCAATGCGTTTCACTGGTCTAATGGCTGCCAGCTTCCTTAGGAGCTCCTGATCTATTTGGAGTGCCTAATCTATTTGGATCTCCGACTGAAATTGAGACTCCCTGGGGACTGCACATGAAAGAACGGGTAATACCAACACTTGAATGAACTAAGGACTTTTATTGAGGAATGAGCCCTAGCCAGAAGTATACATAATATATTTTGAGTAGGACACAAGTGGTCTATCTCATGCAATTGACCCTTACAGAGTCAGAGAATTGTTATACCTTTTATTACTTTTTAATGAATGTGTAATAAATGTATATTTTAATTTTTTTATTAAAATCGTTGTATTGTCCTTTTATTGGAAACATAGCTGGCGCCAATATATTTTTTACACTTTTGGGTCCATAATACTTTAGGGGCCAACCACCCCTAAACAGGCTGCTGTTGACAGCGCACCCATATTCTTATTCAACCCCCAATAAAAGTCTACATGGGATCCATACTTAAGGATAGGAGTTACATTTACATACAATATAAATATTATTTGGGTGTATTCCCAAACAGATAATATATATATATATTAATTCTAGAATGTTTGGTGACTAGTACTGCACTCACTGTATATAACTTTAATAATCCTTTAGTTTTATTTAATCAAGATTTCTATAACCAGAATATATAGTCGGCAGCAATCCCTCTGCCTGAAAGGGCCTTTTAAATAGATAAAAGGAAAATGTTTCTTTAGGGGCACCTATTGTATAGGTTTGTATAAATAAGAACCGTACATGTACATCAAAACATGTGTCTGCAGTGCAACGGTTATTCACAACAAATTATTCATTGAATACATCCATATTTTTTTCTTTTCAAAATAAAGATGAATATATTAAAACTAGAGATGAGCGGGTTCAGTTCTCAGAGATACGACACCCCCCCCCCCCCCAACTTCACCTATTTTACATGGTTCCAAGGCAGCCTCGGATCTTCCCGCCTTGCTCGGTTAACCCGAACGTCATCATCCCAATGTCGGATTCTCAGGAGATTCGTATTCTATATAAAGAGCCACGCGTCGCCCCAATTTTCACTCGTGCATTGGAGATTGAAAGGAGAGGACGTGGCTGCGTTCTCTCTCTGAAAAGCTCTGTATCTGTGCTCAGTGTGCTGCAAATTTCTGTGCTCAGTGTGCTGCAAATATCTACGTTCTCTGCCTGAAAACGCTCCATATCTGTGCTCAGTGTGCTTTAAATATCTGTGCTCAGTGTACTGCATTGTGGGGACCACAAGTATATATTTATAGTAGTACAGTACAGTAGGCCATTGCTGTATCTTGCAGCTCTGTGTCAAGTATACTATCTCTGTGCTGAATTATTGTGAGCAGTATATAGTAGGACAGTGCAGCATTTTGGTGACCAGCAGTATACATAAAGTACAGTACAGTAGGTCATTGCTGTATCTTGCAGCTCTGTGTCAAGTATACTATCTCTGTGCTGCATTATTGTGAGCAGTATATAGTAGGACAGTGCAGCATTTTGGTGACCAGCAGTATACATAGAGTACAGTACAGTAGGCCATTGCTGTATCTTGCAGCTCTGTGTCAATTATACTATCTCTGTGCTGCATTATTGTGAGCAGTATATAGTAGGACAGTGCAGCATTTTGGTGACCAGCAGTATACATATAGTACAGTACAGTAGGCCATTGCTGTATCTTGCAGCTCTGTGTCAAGTATACTATCTCTGTGCTGCATTGTTGTGAGCAGTATATAGTAGGACAGTGCAGCATTTTTGGTTACCAGCAGTATACATATAGTACAGTACAGTAGGTCATTACTATTGATATATAACTGGCATATAATTCCACACATTAAAAAATGGAGAGCAAAAGGGTGGGTAAAATAGGGAAAGATCAAGATCCACTTCCACCTCGTGCTGAAGCTGCTGCCACTAGTCATGGCCGAGACAATGAAATGCCATCAACGTCGTCTGTCTGTCATAGTAGAGAGCATGTAAAATCCCAAAAAACAAAAGTTCAGTAAAATGACCCAAAAATCTAAATTAAAAGCGTCTGAGGACAAACGTAAACTTGCAAATATGCCATTTACGACACGGAGTGGCAAGGAAAGGCTGAAGCCCTGGCCTATGTTCATGGCTAGTGGTTCAGCTTCACATGAGGATGGAAGCACTCATCCTCCCGCTAGAAAAATGAAAAGACTTAAACTGGCAAAAGCACAGCAAAGAACTGTGCGTTCTTCTAAATCACAAATCCCCAAGGAGAGTCCAATTGTGTCGGTTGCGATGCCTGACCTTACCAACACTGGACGGGCAGAGGTGGCGCCTTCCACCATTTGCACACCACCTGCAAGTGCTTTAAGGAGCACCCACAGTCCAGTTCCTGATAGTCAAATTGAAGATGTCACTGTTGAAGTACACCAGGATGAGGATATGGGTGTTGCTAGCGCTGAGGAGGAAATTGACAAGGAGCATTCTGATGGCGAGGTGGTCTGTTTAAGTCAGGCAATCGAGGAGACACCTGTTGTCCGTGGGATGAATATGGCCATTGACATGCCTGATCAAATTACAAAAAAAAAAAATCACCTCTTCGGTGTGGAATTATTTTAACGGAAATGCAGACAACAGGTGTCAAGCCATGTGTTGCCTTTGTCAAGCTATAATAAGTAGGGGTAAGGATGTTAAACACCTAGGAACATCCTCCCTTATACATCACCTGGAGCGCATTCATCAGAAGTCATTGATAAGTTTAAAAACTTTGGGTGACAGCGGAAGCAGTCCACTGACAACTAAATCCCTTACTCTTGTACCCAAGCTCCTGCAAACCACACCACCAACTCCCTTAGTGTCAATTTCCTCCTTAGACAGGAATGCCAATAGTCCTGCAGGCCATGTCACTGGCAAGTCTGACGAGTCCTCTCCTAACTGGGATTCCTCCGATGGATCAATGAGTGTAACGCCTACTGCTGCTGGCGCTGCTGTTGTTGCTGCTGGGAGTTGATTGTCATCCCAGAGGGGAAGTCGGAAGACCACTTGTACTACTTCCAGTAAGCAATTGACTGTCCAACAGTCCTTTACGTGGAAGATGAAATATCACAGCAGTCATTCTGCTGCAAAGCAGATAACTCAGGCCTTGGCAGCTGTGTTGGAGTTAAACGTGTGTCCGGTATCCACCGTTAATTCACAAGAGAATTTCTTGAGGTAGTCTGTCCCCGGTACCAAATACCATCTAGGTTCCACTTCTCTAGGCAGGCGATACCGAGAATGTACACAGACGTCAGAAAAAGAGTAACCAGTGTCCTACAAGTGCAGTTGTACCCAATGTCCACTTAACCACGGACATGTGGACAAGTGGAGCAGGGCAGACTCAGGACTATATGACTGTGACAGCCCACTGGGTAGATGTATTGCCTCGCGCAGCAAGAACAGCAGCGGTGGCACCAGTAGCAGCATCTCGCAAACGCCAACCCGTTCCTAGGCAGGCTACGCTTTGTATCACCGCTTTCCATAAGTGGCACACAGCTGACAACCTCTTATGGGAACTGAGGAACATCATCGCAGAATGGCTTACCCCATTTGGACTCTCCTGGGGATTTGTGACATCGGACAATGCCACCAATATTGTGCATGCATTACAGGTGGGCAAATTCCAGCATGTCCCATGTTTTGCACATACATTGAATTTGGTGGTGCAGAATTATTTAAAAAATGACGGGCATGCAAGAGATGCTGTCGGTGGCCCGAAGAGTTGCGGGCCACTTTCGGCATTCAGCCACCACGTGCCGAAAACTGCAGCACCAGCAAACACTCCTGAACCTGTCCTGCCATCATCTGAAGCAAGAGGTGGTAACAAGGTGGAATTCAACCCTCTATATGCTTCAGAGGATGGAGGAGCAGCAAAAGGCCATTCAAGCCTATACATCTGCCTATGATATAGGCAAAGGAGGGGGAATGCACCTGACTCGAGCGCAGTGGAGAATGATTTCAACGTTGTGCAAGTTCTGCAACACTTTGAACTTGCCACACGTGAAGTCAGTTCAGACACTGCCAGCCTGAGTCAGGTCATTCCCATCATCAGGCTTTTGCAGAAGCAACTGGAGAGATTGAAGGAGGAGCTAAAATGGAGCGATTCCGCTAGGCATGTGGGACTTGTGGATGGAACCTTCATTCGCTTAACCAGGATTCACGGGTGGTCAATCTGTTGAAATCAGAGCACTACATTTTGGCCACCGTGCTCGATCCTAGGTTTAAAGCCTACCTTGTATCTCTCTTTCTGGCAGACACAAGTCTGCAGATGTTCAAAGACCTGCTGGTGAGACACTTGTCAAGTCAAGCGGAACGTGACCCGTCAACAGCTCCTCCTTCACATTCTCCTGCAACTGGGGCTGCGAGGAAAATGCTAAGAATTCCGAGCCCACCCACTGGCGGTGATGCAGGGCAGTCTGGAGCGAGTGCTGACATCTGGTCCGGACTGAAGGACCTGCCAACGATTGCTGACATGTCGTCTACTGTCACTGCATATGATTCTGTCACCATTGAAAGAATGGTGGAGGATTATATGAGTGACAGCATCCAAGTAGGCACGTCAGACAGTCCGTACGTATACTGGCAGGAAAAAGAGGCAATTTGGAGGCCCTTGCAGAAACTGGCTTTATTCTACCTAAGTTGCCCTCCCTCCAGTGTGTACTCCGAAAGAGTGATTAGTGCCGCCGCTCAGCTTGTCAGCAATCGGCGTACGAGGTTACTTCCAGAAAATGTGGAGAAGATGATGTTCATTAAAATGAGTTATAATCAATTCCTCCGTGGAGACATTCACCAGCAGCAATTGCCTCCAGAAAGTACACGGGGACCTGAGATGGTGGATTCCAGTGGGGACGAATTAATAATCTGTGAGGAGGGGGATGTACACAGTGAAAGGGGTGATGAATCGGAGGATGATGATGAGGTGGACATCTTGCCTCTGTAGAGCCAGTTTGTGCAAGGAGAGATTGATTGCTTCTTTTTTGGTGGGGGCCCAAACCAACCAGTCATTTCAGTCACAGTCGTGTGGCAGACCCTGTCGCTGAAATGATGGGTTCGTTAAAGTGTGCATGTCCAGTGTTTATACAACATAAGGGTGGGTGGGAGGTCCCAAGGACAATTCCATCTTGCACCTCTTTTTTCTTTCATTTTTCTTTGCGTCATGTGCTGTTTGGGGAGTATTTTTTTGAAGGGCCATCCTGCGTGACACTGCAGTGCCACTCCTAGATGGGCCAGGTGTTTGTGTCGGCCACATGGGTCGCTTATCTTAGTCACACAGCTACCTCATTGCGCCTCTTTTTTTCTTTGCGTCATGTGCTGTTTGGGGAGTATTTTTTTGAAGGGCCATCCTGCGTGACACTGCAGTGACACTCCTAGGTGGGCCAGGTGTTTGTGTCGGCCACTTGGGTCGCTTATCTTAGTCACACAGCTACCTCATTGCGCCTCTTTTTTTCTTTGCGTCATGTGCTGTTTGGGGAGTATTTTTTTGAAGGGCCATCCTGCGTGACACTGCAGTGACACTCCTAGATGGGCCAGGTGTTTGTGTCGGCCACTTGGGTCGCTTATCTTAGTCACACAGCTACCTCGGTGCAAATTTTAGGACTAAAAATAATATTGTGAGGTGTTCAGAATAGACTGAAAATGAGTGGAAATTATGGTTATTGAGGTTAATAATACTATGGGATCAAAATGACCCCCAAATTCTATGATTTAAGCTGTTTTTTAGGGTTTTTTGAAAAAAACACCCGAATTCAAAACACACCCGAATCCGACAAAAAAATTTCGGTGAGGTTTTGCCAAAACGCGTTCGAACCCAAAACACGGCCGCGGAACCGAACCCAAAACCAAAACACAAAACACAAAAAATTTCCGGTGCACATCACTATTTCTCATATGCTCTAGTATATGTACAGTAATTTTAGATTTCTCTTCATTTTTTCCTCATAGATCATGCCGCAATCGTAATCGCTATAGATAACGAATGAAGAGTTGCAATCAAGACTGTGTTTGAGTTTAATAGGCTTTTTTTGTCTCTTTGTCTTGTATAGTAGGATTCTTCTCCATCTGTTTGCAACAACTACATCTGTAAACATCCTGTTTTTTTTGTTCAGGAAGGAGTTTGCAGTAGTTTTTGGATCTTCGTACACACTTTTGAGGGAACTTGGAGCTATGATACTTTTTAAATTAGGTGCTTTTCTATATGTTATGGAGGGTTTATTAGGGAGGTGGGGGCCTAGCACTGGATCCTTTTGTAGTATATTCCAGTGTTTCTCTAGTATGTTTTTGATTTTCCTATTATTTTTATTATATTTAGTTAGAAAGGATATTCCTCTGCGTATTTCAATGTTGTTTTTTTGTCGTTGCTCAATCAATAGTGCTCTCTCTTTTTTAGATGCCCTGTTCCTTTCAAATTCCATTTTTTCTTCATCATATCCTCTACTGATGAATCTATCGCTCATTAGTTTTGATTGGTTGGAATAGTCTTCGTCACTGCTACAATTTTTTTCTGATCCTTAAAAATTGAGCATATACCACATTGTTTTTCCAACTGGGTAAATTACAACTCTCGGACGGAATTTAGCTGTTTGTGTCTGTTTTTTGAAGAATGTGGATATTCTTATCTTCCCTGTAACTAATGCTTCCAATTTCAAATCCAGGAAGTCGATTGTATCCTTGTTCTGGTTGTAGGTGAACTTTAAATTATAGTTGTTTATGTGGGATACAAATTCTTCTATAGTGGAATCTTCATTGGTCCAGATTAATATTAGGTCATCTATATATCTTCTAAATAATTTTATATTCCTATTTTCAAACTCAGTGTTGTATATGAAATCTTCTTCCCATTGTCCCATCAGAATATTATCATATGCAGGTGCAAATTTTGTACCCATTGCTGTCTCTTGGCTTTGTAAGTAAAATTACCCTTCAAATTTGATATAATTATGTTCTAAAACATATTTGATTCCATTGATGATGAAGTCTCTTTCCTTCTGGTCTATGTTTTCATCGGTTTGTAGTGTTTGTTTTACTGCTTCCAATCTTTTATTGTGGGGAATTGACGAATATAGTGCTTGTACATCAATAGTAAGCCAATGGTAGTCGGGTCCCCAACTGATGTCTTTCATGTCTCTTAGGAAATCTCTAAGATAAGATTTATGTTCTTTCACAAATTTCTGGAGATTGAGGTCTAGATAGTGGGACAAATTTGCACTGAGAGAGTCAATACTAGATATAATTGGTCTTCCTGGAGGATGGTCCTTATTTTTATAGATTTTTGGGATACGGTAAAAAGTAGCTATTCTTGGATTTTTTGTATAGGTGAAATCAATTTTTTTTATCACATACTGTATGATTAATCAGTTTTAGCATTTATAAGGAGTTTATAAAGTTGTTTCATGTATTCCTCTGTCGGATCTTTGTCTAGTTTTTGATTGGTAAGTACGTCCAATAGTATTCTTGTAAGAATGAGTCTTTGTTTTGTACTACAACTGTGCCTCCTTTGTCTGCTTGTTTTATAACAACTGTAGTATCTGATTTCAGTTGTTTAATTGCTTGTATTTGTTGGGGTTTTCAATTATTATCGTATTTGCTCTTCTCTATTTTCAGTTTCTTGAAGTCTTTTTGAACTGAATCATAAAATATGTCAATGTGGCTACCTCTAGTTTCCACTGGGTATAAAGGGGAGTGTTACCAATTTTTTTTTTTTTTTTTTTTTTTTTTGGGGGGGGGGGGTATTTTTTGGTTCATAAGATAATTCTTAGTTGGATTTTTCTGAAAATGTCTTTGCAGTGTCAGGTTTCTCACATACTTATTAAGGTCAATGAATAGGTTAAATGTATCTACATGGGAGTCGTGGTGAACTTTAGTCCTTTGTTTAAATCTCTTTTTGTGGTTGGGATAATTGTTTGTCTGAGAGGTTGTATATTCCTGTTTGTTCTCCTCCTGTGGGATGAATACTGCCTTTCTTTTCTTTGGAGATCCTCCTACTGTCCCTCTTTCCTCATCACCGTTGTGTAATCTTCTTTTTATACCTTAGGGAAAATCTATGCTTCTGAATAGTTCTTCTCTCCTCTGGGATCTTGGGAATTATGTTTCTCTCCTCCCATCTAAAAAAATCTCTATTTTCAGTTCTTGGTGGTGAATTGAAAGTTTGAAACCAATTTTTTAGTTGCAATTTGATGGTTAGAGCCCCTATGTCACTGTTGTTTGTATCCTTGAGTCTGGGAAGGTCTTCTTTGTCTCCTTTCTACCAATTGCCAGTCATTTTTTTATGCCAATAGTTGTTAGAGAAGACTCTTAATCTATTCTTGTACAATGGATACCCATTGTTCCAATAGATTAACATCAACTGACTGTATACCTTATTCTCAGAACAGAATTTTTAATATGTACTCATGCATCCTATATTTTAGACGAATGAGAATATTATAGAACGATAAATATGTTAACATTATTTTGCTTTGTACATCTGTATAATAGGTTTTTTACTCATTGATGCAACCTTTTTTATGCTCTAGCTCTTTGTATAACACACCCCTGATGAAGTCATAGATGACGAAACGCGTTGGATGATTTAGTGTCTGGATACACAGTGAAAGACAAGAGCTGCCTTGAAATATTTACATAATTTGCACATATGTATTAGTACAAATTTTTGTCCAGTTACCATAAGGTTTCAATATTATTATTTTTTTTTCAAATACATTATTGGGTTTTCAAGATAACAAACAGTACCAATTATGAAATAACACATAATTTCACTGACAGAGAGTAATGTAAATTTCAGCTATAATAACAACTTCAGTTGTCATGGAATAACAATAGTAAGTGTGACCAGAAATACAAGAATAGTTTATGCGTCATCCCATAAGTAAATGTCCAAAAAAGAGAATAAAAGATGGCAAGGTAGTAGATTTACTCCTTCATGACCACGATCACACGTATTAATTTTGTGAGAAAGGACAACAGTAGAACCAAAGGCTCTTGGTATCCATCTTACATGACATTATAAATAACCTGAATATGATTATCTTCTGACAGTGAGATGCTTCAATATTTTGTAAGAATCTTTTAATAGAGTGTTTTAATAAATTCATACTTATTTTGGGGAAAAAATGGTTGTATTCAATGAATAATTTGTTGTGAATAACCGTTATACTTCAGACACATGTTTTGATGTACATGTAAGGTTTTAATTCATACAAACCTATACAATAGGCACCCCCTAAAGAAAAAATTTCCTTTTATGCACACACACACACACACACACACACACACACACACACACACACACACACACAGCAGATAACCTCTGCAGAAAAATTGATTGCTTGAGTGCTCACATATACAGCATTGCCTCCAACTATTTGTGGGATTTTTTTTACATTTTAAGTTCTCCGTACATCTTTAGAACAGTCTCTATGAACTCTTTATGCAACCAGAATAACTGTGGACTGATTATAATTTTACACGGAGAGGAGAGTGATTAGAAAATAACAAATTGGAATCAACATCTGCTTCATGATAAATATATTTTTGTATAAAAATGCACAAGAAAATAAAAACAAAATCTGAAAATGATAATCTAAACTGTGTCTTTATACCACATTAAAGAATCAATTATCATTTTCATTATTTATAATATTCATATAACTGAAAATTGAAGCTCTACTTGTTTTCATAAAAAGTATTTAAAATTCATGTAAACGTGAAGAAGTTTAACTGCTTTTCAGTTGATTTTTTTGTGACATTCCTTGCAAGTTGATGTTTAAATTCTCATATACCTAAGAATGGATGAGAATTTACATAATTCAATTTCTTTCATTCCATCAATCTTTTTAATATTTTGGCTTCAAAAAGAACATGTTGATTACATATTGTTTAGCACCTGACTTTTCTATTAACAACTTTTAATAGCAAGTAAATGATTACTGAGAATCCACAATTTTGGCCTGGTGATATATTTTACATTATGTGACTAATAATGCATACAAATAAATAATAATATACATATGAAGCATATAAAAAAAAGTATACTGTATGTTTTATGTTAAAATTGAGTATGAAACTTGATTGACTAATTTCAATATGTTTATGTCTTTTACCAACAGATACTGAATGTGTATTGCCAACTCCACTTAAACAGAAAAACAAAAATATCTAAATATCAGTGAACTAAGTGAAATAACATTATACAGTATCTTACTCCTCATGGTTTACAGTCCACAGCTATAGTACTTCTTCCCTGCACTGTATCTTCTCTGTGGTTGCTTCAGATAACCTAAGAACACAGACTCCAGTGGTGGAAATTAGGATGGATAAATTATATATTTCCACATATATTACATAAAAACTGACAATGTAAATTAATCCTGCAAAATATCTAACTTTTATAAATTATATTTATCTATGTATCTAGATAGATAGATAGATAGATAGATAGATAGATAGATAGACAAAACTAAAGCTAAATTAGGCTTTGCATAGATTCTTGAACATTGTAATAATCTCATATGAGTAATAATCTGTAATAATCTCATTTGGGATTGAACAGGTGTACTCCCTCATAACAAATTGGAGATTTGTTTTTATATTTGAAATGGAATATGTTTGATGTTTTTCAATAAATTGTGTGACCCCTATACATATTTGGATCAACACCATTACTCATTGGATAAGCAGTGGGCTTTGTGGAAAAGATACCTAGATGCGCGTATCACACACAATTCAGAAGTAAGCAATCATGTGAGCATCTATGCCTTAAAAGACATCTTTATATGTATCGTCTCTTCATTTCTATGTAAGAGATAAAGGGGGTAATTCAGGTCTAATCACTGCTGTGCGTTTTCGCACAGTGGGTTATCATATCCAAACTGCACATGTATATGCACTGCACTGCACTGGCGCGTCACATGGCTGCAATGGGGATCACCGGACAGTGACGGGATTGTGCGAAGGATCCATTTGCATGGGCGTTCGCAAGGAGATTGACTGGAAGAGGCCGTTTGTGGGTGGCAACTGCCCTGCAGGCAGGATCAAGCATCTTCAGGGAGGGTGTCTGACGTCAAATCTGGTCCCGAACAGGCTGATGTGATCGCAGTGGCTGGGTAAGTCCTGGGCCGCGCAGAGACTGCACAAAATAAGTTTGTGCAGCTCTACTACACATGCGATTGCATACTTGCACAGGGAAAATACACTCCCCCTGTAGGCAGCGATTATCTGATCGCAGGACAGCAAAAATCGGTGCTTAGGGATCAGATCTGAATTACCCCCAAAGTGAGCAGCTTGTTTGATTGAATCGTATGTGGTGAACCTCTAGAAATAATTAAGAGATCACCACTCTATACATTAACTATACCAGGTTGTCCCAAAGCATATTATACCATTATACTTGTTACCATAAAGGTTTTACACTATTCCATAATTTTTGTTTTCTTTGTATATACCATTTGGAGAACACACTTCATGTTTATGAAACCCTTGGGTCCATAAAGAACATGAAGGGGAAGTATTATGTTTATTCCTTTCAGTAGAGCGCTGAATTTATTTTCTTCTTTAAAAATTGTCATTATTGTCCAATTCCCAGATAACACCTGGTCACATTTAAAGCTGCTCCTTTTCTGCGTATTAGTGATACACCTATACACCTGTTTAAGGTGTATTATCATCATTGTTCTTTAGAGAGACATGTTGCTTTACGTAAGCTGTACTTAAAGATAAACATACCATACCTGTAAACGAGATTCGTTTAATTTGCAGAGTGTCGGGATCCCGTCGGTCATGATACTGATGCCGGAATCCCGACAGGCGACAATGCCGCCAGCCGGAATCCCGGCGCAACAGTACTATTCCCACTCATGGGTGCCCGCGACACCCATAGAGTAGGAATAGATCCTGGGGACTCTTTGCACTTGCCCCGTTGCCCACATTCTGGGAAATTGGCAGCTGGCATCCAGTATGCCTGTAAATCATACTGAATTCCTAGGAACAGTTCTGATTTCTAGCATTTATAGGTTCTAGTTCCAAGCCTGCAAATGTAGGCCATCTGGCTTCTTGGACTACTGTAGTTTTGACCCTATGGATGTACTGTAGATATTGTTGATAACTGCATAACTGACTAAAGCCCAGTACCATGTGTAAACTGGATGGCAAAGCCCTAGTTTAAATAATTTCTCACCAGCAGAAGCTTATGAGTAAGCAAGACAGTAGCTTTGCTAACCAGCTATATGGGATCAGTATGATATACCGACAACGGCATCCCGGCCACCAGTATGCAGGCAGCATGGTGAGCGCAAAGAGTCCCCTTGCGGCTCGGTGGTGCCACAGGTTCTATGGGTGTTGTGGACATTAATGAGCGGAGTTAGCCCCCATGTCTTTTCATGTTTTTACAACTTGTGCTGCATTTATTATCCATGTCATAAACTATTACCTATAGTAATTTTGTGGTGGGGGAAGTGGAGTAAGTCTTCGAACCTGCAAACGGATGCATTTCACATATTTGGGAGAAATATGTTTAAAAACACAAAATAAATAAAAATAAAAAAATATATTTTTCATGTTGACCTTTTTTATGTTGACATTTGGAACCTGTCGACCTTTATAATGTCTGTATTCTTTATCAAACCCCTCATTATATTTTCTTGCTGTTATGTATAATTGCATTTTTTTTCCTCACACTTGGACTACTGCAATGTACTCTAGCTGGAACTCACAATAGAAGAATTGCAATACTTGCAGCAGCCAGGCTGTTCACTAGCCAGTCTTGCACATACAGTAACAAACATTAAATCTATTTAAAGACTGGTTTACTAGCTTTCAAAGCCGTACATAACCAGGGTTCATGTTACTTGAACCGGCTTTGAATTCCTTAAACTCCCACTCACTTACTTCAATTCGCAGAGGAAAGACCATTATACATGCACCTATCCCATACCCTCCAACACTACTGTGCCAAATTCAGAAATGGCGCGTGGCCATGGGTAAAGGGGGCGTGGCACTCAACGATCCCATAAGAATGAATAGTATTGGGGGATGCCAAAACCCAGTACAATGCCCTTTTTGGCCAGTACAGACCGTAAAAAAAGGTAATTTACCAGCCAAAAAGGTACAGTTGGATGGTATGCTATAGTCATATCGTGTGAAACATCTGCTATTGGCGCATTACAAAACTTGTGACAAAGCCACACTATGGCGTGCTTGGTCACTCTATGCAGTGCTCAGCTTAGCTGCTTGATGGCCAGTATGCTGTTTATGAAAGCACAGTACTATATATCAGTGGATTGATGCAGGCAATCCTGAAATCTGTGTTAGTCCTGGGATTGTTGGTGCATTACAATGTGCACTTCTTAATACAGAATACACATAGAACTTGATGGGCATTTTGCCTCTTTCAATCTCATTAACTATGTTACTATGTTAGGAGCCGGGACGCCACTCTGACCCCGGTGCCTAGCAATGCGCGGACGCCGGGCGCAGAGCCTTCTGATCCCCACCTGGCACCTATCAACAGGCAGACGCTGGGCACTGAGAGCTAAAGGATCCCTAGCAATGAGGACGCTGGAGGTAGACGGCATTCCTAGTTGCTTAGGGTGTAGGGTACGTTTGGTAGGCCAGCTACATAGAGTTTTAGTAATTGGGATTCTGATTGGTGCAAGCACCATTTATATTCCCTTCTTGGCCTCTCACAAATCGCTGGTGATAGTTCCTACATTTGTGAGAACCTGTCAGCTCGTGTGAGAACATGTCAGACTGTGAAATACCTATGATTCTGAGACCTTGCCTGGTTGATTCCTGATCTGATCCAGCCTGCCGTGTACTCAGGTTTTGGTGTGGAGTTTCCACACAAGCTCTGTCATGCCAACATTTATTGATTGTAATATCCTGTGCATTGTTGCATTTACAAATCATTTGTATTAGGGTCTTGTTGTTCATAACACCCTGTGCATTGTTGCATGTATATAGTTATTGTGTTCATATCATATTCCAACCTGTGCATTGTTGCACTCATGTGCATTAGGTTATCTCTCTGTCTCACCGTACTGCAACCTACTCCTGCCCAGCCTCCAATAGCCACCTTGTCTATACATAAAACCTGGGGGGCATCTGAGTACGTGGCGGACCTAATCTGACCTGGAAAGGTGGCTGCTATAGTCTTTGGCTGCAGGATGCTAAAATACTGCTGGGCAAGGTTAACTGCGTGAGCATCACCAAGAACCATCAGATAGCCTATAGCACACTGTAGTCATTGTAACAGTATCACCAGCCACTAACCTTAGCTCAGTTTTGATGTTTGAAAAACATATTTAAAAACTTTTTTTTCCTTTTTTTTTAACTAAAATCATTTGGGATAGAGTTAAATTCATGTTCTTCACCTAATTCACTCATAAAAAAACCTGACAATTTCAGAGTGGTTTTGGGTGAAATAAATTGTCAGTTAAGTGGTTAAGCAAGGGAGAAATTCTGCCAAGGTTTATTGTACTGAATTTTGCTGATGGGCCAATGACTGTGTTTGGAATGACCCTACTCTTCGGAGTCAGTTCCGATTGGGACTAACAGAGCAAATTAAGGATTTTCTTGTCCAATATCCTTCCCCGGTCACTCTGGATGCACTTATGCAGTTAGCCATCAAAGTAGATAGGTGGATCCGGGAACGGGGAATGGTTCCTATACCCATGGCCGGATTAACAATGGGGCGGATGGAGCTGCAGCTCCAAGCCCCCCATTGAAAATAGGCCCACAGAGCTCCCTGCAGTGCAGGCAGTAGCCAGTCCTGTCAGCACATACAGCAGCTCACTCACCTCCGGCTGCTCATTCACCTCCACCCCAAACTGGTCAGCCTGTGTCCTGACCGCTTCGTGTCGCAAGGGGGCGGGGCTACGGATGGGCAAGGGGGCGGAGCCACGGAAATAGTTCCGAGACAGCAGCCTCCTGTCAAGACCTTTCCCCTCTTATCAGGCATGTTATTGTTGGAAAGCTGCAGCAGGAGTGGTATGCTGCAGCAAAAGCATTTATGTTTTGATGGGCGAGGGGGCGGGGCTTCGGATGGGTGTGGGGGCGGAGCCTCGGATATATCTCTGAGGCTCCGCCCCCGAACCAATCCGAAGCCTCGCCCCCTTGTCCATCAAACGTAAATGTTTTTGCTGCAGCATACCACTCCTGCTGCAAAGCAATAACATGCCTCATGAAAGAGGGGAAGGGTCTTGACAGGAGGCTGCTGTCTTTTAGGAGAGCTGGGTCCCTGGATGTCAGAGCTGAGGGGGCATGCAAAACCATGTGAGTAACAGCCCACACCAGGCCCTGAGGTCTCCTATGGAAGTGGTGTCTATGTCAGTAAGTTTTGAAGGGGGGGGGGGGGGGGTGTGTGTGTGTCGCTAAGTAAGTAGTGTCTGTCAGTAAGTAGTGTCAGTGTCAGTAGGTTTTGCGTTGTGTGTGTGTGTGTGTGTGTGTGTGTGTGTCAGTAAGTAGTGTCAGTAAGTTTTGCATTGTGTCTGTGTCAGTAAGTTTTGCATTGTGTGTGTGTGTGTGTGTGTGTGTGTGTCTGTGTAAGTTTTGTGTTGTGTCGTGTGTGTTAATATGTTTTGCGTAGTGTGTGTGTTAGTCAGTCCTGCAAGTGTGGCGGTACGCTCCGTTACGGCGTACCATTAAGAATGTGTCCGCCAGTATGCCATACCCCCGCCACACTGTAAAACACCACCACCAAGCTCCTAGATCTTGCTCGGAGGCGCCGCCAGCACCGTCTTCCTTTTCCAGGAGAAGGACTACTGGGAGCGTGAAGGTGATGTCATCACGCTCCCGCACCTGGCAGACTGGCAGAGAAAAAGTGATGTTGGTGTGCCGGGCCAGCGGTGTGTGGGTGGTATTCAGTATACCAGTTGTTGGGATCCCGGCGCACAGTATACCGGCGCCGGAATCCCGTCAACCGGCATACCGACACATTTTCTCCCTCTTGGGGGTCCATGAACCCCCTGGAGGGAGGACAGCGTGGCGCTTCCGCGCGCCACTGTGCCCGCAGCGAGCCCGCAAGGGGCTTATTTGTGCTTGCCCTGCTGTCGGGAAGCCGGCAGTCTGGATCCCGGCGCCGGTATGCTGGCTGCCGGGGACCCGGCCGCCGGCAGCTCATACTACACCTCGGTGAGTAACTCTAATGGTCGAGACCCCACCCCACAAGTACAATGAGGCGGTACTCCCGAGTTTTGCTGGTGCATTAAGACTTATTGATCCAGAATCTTACTAAATAAATCTTACTGCACCAGCAAGACTCGGGAGTGCTGCCTCATTGTACTCTGTCCACAGCTTGAAAAACCGAAGGAGGGCACTGGAGCAAATATTCACATTATAACAGGAGGAGTGCTGGGTACACAGCTTATATATAATATTTTTTATTCTATAACAAGTTTCACATCCTGCTGTCCTTGTCTTTGTAGTCCGCAGGGACAGGGGGTGTCTGTGCCATGGATTCAAATAATATATAACCACTCCACCTAGTGTCACATGGTCACATCCCTTAATGACATGTGACCACGCCCACGGCGCGCAGGCACAGTACCACTGAGAAAAAAATTCTGTGTGCAGCACTGGTTTCAGTAAGAAGTGTCTGTCAGTAAGTAGTGTTTGTGTCAGCACATTTTGCATGGTATCTGTGTCAGTAAGTTTTGTGTTTGTGTGTGTCAGTAAGTAGTGTCTGTCAGTAGGTTTTGTACTGTGTGTGTGTGTGTGTGTGTGTGTCAGTAAGTAGTGTCTGTCAGTAAGTGGTGGGTGTCTGTGTCAGTAATACCCCTTTCACATCGCAAAATAACCTGGTATAGACTGGGTGTATTGCTGGGTCAACACGTTCCGATGTGTGTTGTGAAAGGGGTCATGGGCGAATTCTGGATTGCCTGACCCGGTAATTCAACCCGGGAATAAAGAAGGGTTGTTCCCGGGTTAAATACCAGGTCCGGTGCAGTGTGAATGGGTCACCCAGGTCGATACAACCCGGGACCCATTCACTGCATAGGGATGATCTCATCTCCCAGCGCCGCCTCCGCACCTGATGCCAACTCCATCTCCGCCCACAGATGGCAACCCGAACCGGCAAATTGCCGGGTCGGGTTGGCGGTGTGTAGGGTCAAATGCCGGGTCCCACCCAGGAATGGACCCATTTCCAATTCCCAGGTGGGACCCGGCATTGTGATGTGAGAGCGGTATAAGTATTGTGTTGTGTGTGTGTCAGTAAGTAATGTCTGTGTCAGTAAGTTTATCTGTGTTGTGCGTGTGTGTCAGTCAGTAATATCTATCAGTAAGTGGTGTCTGTGTCGGTAAATTTTGTGTTGTGTGTGTGTTAGTAAATAGTGTCTGTCAGTAAGTGGTGATTGTGTCAGTAAGCTTTGTGTTGTGTTTGTGTCAGTAAGTAGAGTCTGTCAGTAAGTGGTGACTGTGTCACTCACATGGCATAGGCCACACCCCCTATTTAGACCACACCCACACCACACTGATCACACCCCCACATCACTAGTCACACCACCGCAGTGCTTGTCACATCTCCTGCCGAGGCACACAATAGGCCCTTCCTAAATTTCAGCTCCAGGCCAATATGGACCTTAATCTGGCACTGCCTATACCTACATCTCACTGGACGGTGCCAGGGAATACTGAGGAACCCATGCAAATCAGGGATTTCCGCTTCATGCCTCAAGAGAAGGTGACACGTCGCAGACTAGGACAGTGTCTTTATTGCGGGATCAAGGGGTATCAGGTGAACACTTGTCCACAGAAGGTGGAAAACTAGTAGACACGAGAAATTCAGGGAGAGTTTTTTCATGTCTCTGTTTCATCTCCTCAAATAATTCTGTATTATTACTTATTAGGTTAACTACCCCTTTTGGTCCAAGTGAAGTAACTGCTTTTGTTGACTCCGAGGCTGCCGGACATTTTATTGATTTTGAATTTGCTCAGCCCGAGGAATTCTTATGGAGACTCTTCGCCCACCAATTTCCATTTGTGGATCAGATGGCAATCCTCCTCAAAATGGTCGGGTGAGCACCCGGACTCCAGCCCTCCAGTTTTGTGTCAGAATATTCCATTGTGAAGAGTTGTCTTTTTTCCTTGTACATTATCCTTTAACTCCAGTAGCTCTGGGCCTGCCCTGGCTAAAAGTTCATAACCCAGTATTCAACTGGAGTACAGGATATCTTGTTTCATGGGGCACCGAATGTGCAAGCAAATGCCTGACCATGCCAGTCCACTCAGCACTTCCATTCCCTGAAGAGTTGCCAACCCAATACATGTCTTTCGTGGATGTTTTTTCCAAACAACAAGCTGAATATTTGCCTCCTCACCATCCTTATGATTGTGCACTCAATCTTATACCTGGAGCTAGACTCCCTAAAGGCCACCTCTATGCGCTGTCTTTGCCCGAGATGAAAACTATGAAGGAATACATCCGGCAGAATTTAGAAAAAAGGCTTTATCAGGCCTTCTAAATCACCAGTGGGAGTCAGGTTTTTCTTTGTCGGGAAAAGGATGGCTCATTACGGCCATGAATCGATTACAGTGGACTGAACAAAATTATGATCAAAAATTCATACCCATTGCCTCTGATCTCCATCTTATTTGATCAGCTAAGAAATGTTACAGTTTTTTCTAAGACTGATTTGCGAGGAGCATACAATCTCATTTGAATCCGGCAGGGGGACGAGTGGAAAACCGCATTCAATACCCACTCAGGCCAGTACGAGTATTTGTTAAGGCCTTTTGGACTCTCCAATGCCCCTGCCATCTTCCAGGATATTATAAATGATGTCCTTCGAGAATTCCTTGGAAGATTTGTGGTCATCTATCTTGATATTTTGATTTATTCCGCCTCACTCAAAGAACATAGAGCTCATGTAAAAGCAGTCCTCAACAAGCTCAGTGAGAATCACATCTATGCAAAATTGGAAAAATGTGAATTTGAGGTTGAGAAGGTGGCCTTCCTAGGATACATCATCACCTCTAAGGGGTTTTCTATGGACCCTAAGAAACTTCAAGCAATTGTGGAATGGGTTTGTCCCTCTAATCTAAAAGCTACACAATGTTTCCTTGGTTTTGCAAACTACTACAGAAGATTTATCGATTCATTTTCTTCAATTGTAGCCCCAGTTGTGAGTCTAACCAAGAAAGGAGCGGATACTGCTCATTGGTCACCACAGGCGGTATAGGAATTTGATTAGAAGTTTATATGCTATAAAAATATACTGAAGAAAGTTTTTGCCCATAAAATATTTATAGGAAGATGATGGGCAAGGGGGAGTGATGATGCATAACATGTATGCATGTTACCCACCTTTGCTTATCATCTTTCTTATATGTCTTTATGCCCAGTCATCTTTCTTAAATATTCGTATGCCATAACAATATACGGGTGGTCTTCAGGTTGCCGGCGGCCGGGCTCCCGAAGACCACTATACTGGTGCAGGAATCCCGACCGCCGGCATACTGACATCTTTTCTCCCTCTTGGGGGTTCACAAACCCCTGGAGGGAGAAAACATAGCACCACCGTGCCCCCAGTGTGGCGAGCATAGCGAGCCCGCAAGGGGCTCATTTGCACTCGCCCAGCTGTCGGTATGCCGGCGGTCGGGATTGCGGCATCGGTATGCTGGCCGCCGGGAGCATGACCACCGGCATCACATACTAAACCCCAGTGCCGTAACTAGACAATTTAGCGCTGTGTGCAAGAATCAGCATGAGCGCCCTCCCCCCCCCATACACATACCATATAAAATACAGAGCCAATGCACGCCGTAGGGGCATGGCTTCAGGGAATGGGCATGGCCACAGAGCTCCCTTTTACACATTACGATAGACAGCGTCCCCCTTTTACACATTATGGCAGACAGTGTCCCCCTTTTACACATTACGGCAGACAGCGTCCCCTTTTTGCACATTACTGCAGACAGCGTCACCCTTTTTACACATTACAGCAGACAGCGCCCCTTTTTACATATTACAGCAGCCAGCATCCCCTTTTTCCACATAACGGCAGACAGCATCTCCCTTTTTACACATTACGACAGCCAGCATCACCTTTTTTACTCATTACGGCAGCAGGTCCACCTTTTTACACATTACGGCAAACAGCGTCTCCCTTTTATACCTTACGGCAGCCAGTCCCCCTTTTTACACATTACGGCAGACAGCATCCCCTTTTTATACATTATGGCAGACAGCGTCACCCTTTTTACACATTACGGCAGACAGCGTCACCCTTTTTACACATTAAGGTAGCCAGTCCCCCTTTTTACACATTACGGCAGCCAGTCCCCCTTTATACACATTAGACAGCAGTCCCCGTTTTTACATAGTACAGCAACAGGGCCCCGTTTTTTTACACATTAGGCACTGTGAGAGAGAGAGAGAGTGTGTGGTGTGAGTGTGTGTGTGCATGTATGTATGTATGTATGTATGTGTGTAGTGTGGTGGGGTGTGTGTGTCACCTGTGCGACGATTCGTCTTCCACAACTTCCAGGCAGAGACTCCTATACTGGATCTGCATCAGCCTACATTACTGCTCCCTCTCCAATACACAGCTGGTGCCGCGACTCAAAGGCTGCAGGCGGGATACGGGGGTGAGGCGCCAGGACTCACAGGCCGCAGGTGGGGTATGTGGGTGAGCAGCACCACTCTCCGTCCCTTACACGCTCACAGGCACCGAGACTCGCTGGCCGGATACGGGGGATGAATGAGGTGCGCTACCCAGGCGCCGGGACTCGCAGGCGGGATACAGGGGGTGAGGTGAGGTGCAGTCGGAACTTTCACAAGTGCCTCAATGGGTACAGTGGCCATGCGGGGGGGGGGGGGGGGGCAATGGTGCGCCTTCAGTGCATTTGCGCTGTGGGCAAGGCACCACAGCTAGTTACGGCTCTGCTACATCACAGCTAGTTACGGCTCTGCTACATCCCAATATACAGGTATAAGGAATATGATGGCCATAAAAATACATTAGGAAGATGATGGGCCCTTTGGCTGATGTGCTTACATTTTATGCTTCATCACCCCCCTTGCCTACTACCTTCCCTATACTGTATATACCGATATGCCGCCCTCCTCTTTGCTGCAAATGGTCCACACGTGCAGCTGCATCGCAATTGCAACTACTCAGACCCATGTGTGACCCATTTGCGGGAGCATACAAACCCATGCGATCCTATGGTTTGTGGGTGCATGCGAAGTGTATGCACACATCCGTTGGTATGCTAGTCACAGCAAACAAGTAGCGTTTGCCATGGCTAAGATTAATATCTCCATTTTATGCCCATCATCTTTCCTATATATATATATTTTTGTGATATACAAATATATAAGAAAGACGATGGGCATAAAGATAAGGAAGATGAGGGGTCATGTGCATACATTTTTTGCCACCTCTCTAACCCCTTTGCCCATCATCTTCCTTATAAATTTGTATGCCATAAAAATATACAAGGTAGTTCAATAAGTAATTTAACAAGACCAATCATGTGTAAGGCCGGTGCGGAGAGGAAGGGAAGAGAGACTTGTGCAGAGAGGATGGGCACAGAGGAAGGGAAGAGGCTAGTGCAGAGGAAAGAAAGAGAGGCTGGCACAGAGGATAGGCAGAAAGGCTGGCACTGGAAGAAGATGGGAAGAGAGGCATTCACATACCACTCAGACCACCAAATGCAGCTTTGATCTCCCCATGCCACAACAAATACCACACTGACCCTCCCCACATCCCACAACAAATATACACTGATCCTCCCCACATCCACAACAAATATACACTGATCCTCCCCACATCCCACAACAAATATACACTGATCCTCCCCACATCCACAACAAATACCACACTGACCCTCCCCACATCCCACAACAAATATACACTGATCCTCCCCACATCCCACAACAAATATACACTGATCCTCCCCACATCCACAACAAATACCACACTGACCCTCCCCACATCCCACAAAAAATATACACTGATCCTCCCCACATCCCACAACAAATACCACACTGACCCTCCCCACATCCCACAACAAATATACACTGATCCTCCCCACATCCCACAACAAATATGCACTGATCCTCCCCACATCCCACAACAAATACCACACTGACCCTACCCACATCCCACAACAAATATACACTGACCCTCCCCACATCCCACAACAAATATACACTGATCCTCCCCACATCCCACAACAAATACCACACTGACCCTCCCCACATCCCACAACAAATATACACTGACCCTCCCCACATCCCACAACAAATATACACTGATCCTCCCCACATCCCACAACAAATACCACACTGACCCTCCCCACATCCCACAACAAATATACACTGATCCTCCCCACATCCCACAACAAATATACACTGATCCTCCCCACATCCCACAACAAATACCACACTGACCCTCCCCACATCCCACAACAAATATACACTGATCCTCCCCACATACCACAACAAATATACTCTGATCCTCCCCACATCCCACAACAAATACCACACTGACCCTCCCCACATCCCACAACAAATATACACTGACCCTCCCCACATCCCACAACAAATATACACTGATCCTCCCCACATCCCACAACAAATACCACACTGACCCTCCCCACATCCCACAACAAATATACACTGACCCTCCCCACATCCCACAACAAATATACACTGATCCTCCCCACATCCCACAACAAATACCACACTGACCCTCCCCACATCCCACAACAAATATACACTGATCCTCCCCACATCCCACAACAAATATACACTGATCCTCCCCACATCCCACAACAAATACCACACTGACCCTCCCCACATCCCACAACAAATATACACTGATCCTCCCCACATACCACAACAAATATACTCTGATCCTCCCCACATCCCACAACAAATACCACACTGACCCTCCCCACATCCCACAACAAATATACTCTGATCCTCCCCACATCCCACAACAAATATACTCTGATCCTCCCCACATCCCACAACAAATATACACTGATCAAATATACACTGATCCTCCCCACATCCCACAACAAATATACACTGATCCTCCCCACATCCACAACAAAATATTAGTTGTAAGATGGCGGGGCTGATGGAAATATGGTCAAACATTGAAGTGCGTAGTGTGATCAGATTTCTGAGTCCAAACGCACATCAGCAGCTGACATTCATTGCCAACTTGCTGAGGTGTACGGTGATAACATCATGTCACAGAAACAGGTTTGGGTTTCATGCACTACATTTGATAATGCATGTGTGAGTTGTTAAAGTGCTATCCTTGGGAGGTACTGGACCATCCTCCCTACAGCCCTGACCTGTCACAGAGTGAATCCCATCTCTTTGGACAATTGAAGCACCTGGGTGGAAGGCTATTCGCAAACGACAGTGAAGTTCAGGAAGCTGCCATGTTTGGCTTCAGTCGCTTCAACCATGCTGGGATAGATGTACAAGTTGAATATATGCAATGAGAGGTTCTTATTTATTGAAGCACCCTTGTATAAGGAAGATGAAGTGCGTACATTTTATGCCTCATCAAACCATCTCCCCCCTTCCCTCCCCCTTGCCCATCATCCTCCCTATATATTTTTATGGCATAAGAATATATAAGGAATACGATGGGGTGGGGGTTGAAATGGCATAAAAAAGAACCAGTGGAATAAAGAGCATTAAATCCAGTTTTTTCTCTGCCAGTTGCACATCACTGAATGAAATGGATAGTTTTCTTCAAAAGAGTGTCAGAAAGTAGAGCAATGATGGAAAGTCTGTTGCCAGTTGCAGCAAAAGATGTATTGCCAGCGAAGATTCAAGTAACACTAAAAAGCCAAGAAACCGGAAATATGATCCAAAATATTTGGAATATGGCTTTACGTGGGCTGGCTCAGAGGAAGCACCAGGGCCCTCATTCCGAGTTGATCGGTCGGTATTTTTCATCGCATCGCAATGAAAATCCGCTTAGTACGCATGCGCAATATTCGCACTGCGACTGCGCCAAGTAATTTAACAATGAAGATAGTATTTTTACTCACGGCTTTTTCATCGCTCCGGCGATCGTAGTGTGATTGACAGGAAATGGGTGTTACTGGGCGGAAACACGGCGTTTTATGGGCGTGTGGTTGAAAACGCTACCGTTTCCGGAAAAAACGCAGGAGTGGCTGGGGAAACGGAGGAGTGGCTGGGCGAACGCTGGGTGTGTTTGTGACGTCAAACCAGGAACGACAAGCACTGAACTGATCGCACAGGCAGAGTAAGGTTGAAGTTACTCAGAAACTGCTAAGTAGTTTGTAATCGCAATATTGCGAATACATCGGTCGCAATTTTAAGAAGCTAAGATACACTCCCAGTAGGCGTAGGCTTAGCGTGTGTAACTCTGCTAAATTCGCCTTGCGACCGATCAACTCGGAATGAGGGCCCATGTCCACAATGTGTGGTGTGTGGTGAAGTTCTTGCTAAAGAGAGCTTAAAACCGTCAAAAATGATCAAGCACCTACAGACAACGCACAGTTCTCTTCAAACCTTGATTATTTTAAACGAAAATTGAGGGAACTACGAGGCCAAAAAACCGTACTAAAAGGTGCAGTTACAGTTAATGAGAAAGCATTTGAGGCCTCATTTGTGGTGTCATACTGGATAGCCAAAACAGGTAAACCCCACAACATTGGAGAAAGCTTTTTTCTACCTTGTGCCATTGTGGAATTTTTTTTCTGCCAGCCGCTACCACAACGTGCTACTGGGGAACAGCTTTTTTCGCTTCTGGATACTTTTGTCACTGTTGTCGCTGACTCTGGATTGGAATGGCTGCGCTGTGTAGGAATTTGCAGTGATGGTGCTCGGGCAATGACTGGAAACAACAGCGGGCTAGTGACCAGAGTGCAAGCTGTTGCACCACAAGCAGTCTGGACTCACTGCATTATTGTTAGGGTCTCCTGCCCTGTGCTGCCACGTCGTCATGGCAACCGGGAGACAAGTGCTAGCGGAGTAACCTGAGCGCAGCTGATACTCCGGTTCGGGTCTTTTGCTGTGCAGTGGTTACAGGCTCTGTGCACGGCAGGGGATCCGGTGCTGGTTTTTGTGCTCACAGTCTGTGAGGTCTGAGTGGGGCGTGGACAGCACCTGCTATATAAGGCCTCTTCTCAGGTTAAGCAGATGCTGCTGAATCTTTGTTGGTTAGTTAGTTCCTGAAAGTTAGCCAGTACTGTGTAGCTTTGTATTTATTGTTGCTTACTGCATATAGGCCTTGGGATTTGGTACTACACTCTGCCAATCCAGACCTAGCAGTAAGACTGGAGTCAGTCGTTTAACTTGCTGGGGTTCTTTTGCTACTCTGTGAACTTAGCAAGTTTGCGGCTGTATTCTCAGACTTGCCTGCCTAAATACTGTCTCACTGTGCAAGGTGTTCAGGTGTCAGTTTAGTGGCAGTAAGCTGAACCTGTGCACTGCAAGTGAGGATTAGGATTGTGGAGACTCTCCTTGTGTCTATCATTCCATCTCTGACCAAGGAGTTTACTGCCACACCCGTTGGTAACCCTTTAGGGTTTTGCTGTTGCCCTTAGCAACAGCATTTCGTGTTCTCTACGTATTAAAACACAACATCTTGCTTTTTCCATCTGAGCATTCTTAATACTAGGGAGACACCCAGTTTCTTAGCCTCTGGGCTTCTCTGTTCACTTTGTGTTTATTTTGTTACCCTATTGTGATACCCTGAAACTGCAGCCCAAATCAACTGTGGCACTACAGGTGCCAGCATGACTTTAATAAAAGTAAAATGTTTGCTGGAGTTGCATAAGCACTGTGCCAGCAGCCTACAGCTTGCAGCACAGAAGGAGTTAACAGCACAGCTCATAGCTATACAGATCAGTCTGCAAAATGCAAAGGGCATGACTCACTCATTTGCAGACTCAGAGCGGGAAACTGAGAGCGGGAAAGACAGAGCGGGAAATCCCAGATTTAGAATGTGACCCTGGGAATGCAAGGTTATAAAAAGGTTGTCCTGCAGTGAGACACAACTCAGCTACAACAGAATGAGAGCAGCAGCAGCAGAGCAGAGAGCAGACAGACAGTGAGGAGAAGCACATGTTTTAGCTAGCTGAAGTGTGGTGGATTAACCAGAAAGATGTAGCCCCAGTGAGGGCTCCCCACATGTTTAGGTGGGGAGTGATGCCAGCCACAGCAAAGCATTTGACAGAGGGAGACATCGCAGTGTGAGAGCAGCAGTATGCAGAATCCAGTGAAATGGTGATGCCAGGAGAAAAGTGTACTCAAGGTGTGAGTCTCAAGAGGTATCTGGGTGAAGTGGTCGGAAGCCACGTGGCGTGAGTAAGCGCCCCCCATGGAAAAGTATCTCGGGAGGTATCTGGGTGAAGTGGTCGGAAAGCCACGTGGCGTGATTAGAAGCCCCCCAAGGAAAAGAATCCTCGCTAAGTAAGAGAGAGAGAGACGGTAACCTGATGTGTAGCACTACTGGTCACAGAATGCCCTGGTATGTACTGATGTTCGCTATATATATGCCGCTGCGACTAAGCGATGCGCTGGAGGAGGTGCCCTGATATGGGATCCACTGTAACTGATATGCTTTGTGCTGGAGGAGTGTTCACAAGTTATCCCTGAAATATCCGTTTGATGTTAAAATAAACTTTATGCTGTTTTTCTGAGATGGCCTGGAGCCCAATTCTTTATGCGCTGCACCGACACCTGTAGTCCACACCCACAATGTACTTGTAGTCAAAGACCTGATTCTTCAGGGGAACCTCTGGTAACTGTGCCTGAACCCATGACAAGCCGGGGTAAAGTAAGTGTGATGTACTATACACAGTGACTGCAGATCTTGCATACTAGATACCAGTAGGGTATTACATTTGGCGTCCGCGAACAGGATACGAGCAACCATGGTTACCAACGTGGGGCTCTAAGGGCAATATTTGTGGAGGTGGAACTCATGTCACAGGACATCGGGACTATGCAGTGCACCCGGTCGGAGCAAAACCCTTGGGGGCACTGTTTGGCCATTTCTGAGTGTCCAAAAGAGCCAAGGATCGCAAGGGGAATGTAGTCCCCTATATCTAATTTCCTAAAGTTGGAGAAACTTGTTTAATGGGAGGGGCCCACGAGAGCCACCTGTCTCTTTTGACCCAGACGTGGGGGGAGACAAGGGCAGGCGAGGGCAGGTTCTCTGTGTTTGGCGCAATTGCCACAAGATGTCTAGAACATTTTACTATCACATGTGACTCTGGACTGTAACTCGTTTGAAAACCGCAACAGAATATGTGATTTGTATGTAATGTGATGTTTGACATGCCATGTTTTCCTGAATATGTGATTGTTGTTTTTTTTGTCACATGTACTGTCATTATATGTTATGTTGAAAACTGCTGTTGCGTGAGGACACGCAAGATTTTAGCTGGGGTGCATGTGATACCCTGAAACTGCAGCCCAAATCAACTGTGGCACTACAGGTGCCAGCATGACTTTAATAAAAGTAAAATGTTTGCTGGAGTTGCATAAGCACTGTGCCAGCAGCCTACAGCTTGCAGCACAGAAGGAGTTAACAGCACAGCTCATAGCTATACAGATCAGTCTGCAAAATGCAAAGGGCATGACTCACTCATTTGCAGACTCAGAGCGGGAAACTGAGAGCGGGAAAGACAGAGCGGGAAATCCCAGATTTAGAATGTGACCCTGGGAATGCAAGGTTATAAAAAGGTTGTCCTGCAGTGAGACACAACTCAGCTACAACAGAATGAGAGCAGCAGCAGCAGAGCAGAGAGCAGACAGACAGTGAGGAGAAGCACATGTTTTAGCTAGCTGAAGTGTGGTGGATTAACCAGAAAGATGTAGCCCCAGTGAGGGCTCCCCACATGTTTAGGTGGGGAGTGATGCCAGCCACAGCAAAGCATTTGACAGAGGGAGACATCGCAGTGTGAGAGCAGCAGTATGCAGAATCCAGTGAAAGGGTGATGCCAGGAGAAAAGTGTACTCAAGGTGTGAGTCTCAAGAGGTATCTGGGTGAAGTGGTCGGAAGCCACGTGGCGTGAGTAAGCGCCCCCCATGGAAAAGTATCTCGAGAGGTATCTGGGTGAAGTGGTCGGAAAGCCACGTGGCGTGATTAGAAGCCCCCCAAGGAAAAGAATCCTCGCTAAGTAAGAGAGAGAGAGAGACGGTAACCTGATGTGTAGCACTACTGGTCACAGAATGCCCTGGTATGTACTGATGTTCGCTATATATATGCCGCTGCGACTAAGCGATGCGCTGGAGGAGGTGCCCTGATATGGAATCCACTGTAACTGATATGCTTTGTGCTGGAGGAGTGTTCACAAGTTATCCCTGAAATATCCGTTTGATGTTAAAATAAACTTTATGCTGTTTTTCTGAGATGGCCTGGAGCCCAATTTTTTATGCGCTGCACCGACACCTGTAGTCCACACCCACAATGTACTTGTAGTCAAAGACCTGATTCTTCAGGGGACCCTCTGGTAACTGTGCCTGAACCCATGACAAGCCGGGGTAAAGTAAGTGTGATGTACTATACACAGTGACTGCAGATCTTGCATACTAGATACCAGTAGGGTATTACACTATCACCTTCTGTGTACGTAATGTCATATTCCCCAGTCTGTCTGTGAGTTCATTTGTTTTGCATCCCTATCTGTTCAGACACCAGTACATTCCTGCAGGCACTGGTGTGCATAACAGTTCAGACACCAGTACATTCCTGCAGGCACTGGTGTGCATAACAGTTCAGACACCAGTACATTCCTGCAGGCACTGGTGTGCATAACATATTCAGCAGCCTAATACTCCTGTTGAAATTTTGTGTGGAATATGGAGCATACCCCTCAAAATACGTTGCAACAGGTGGTCGATCAGGTGCAGGTCCTGACTCGACAATTTAATGATTTGTCCATTAAAATGCACACCTCCCAGGCCGCTGGCGGAGCTCCCGCAGCAGCAGCATCTTCAGGGGTTAAGGAGCCGAAAGTAAATCTCCCGGATCGTTTTTCTGGAGATCGCTCGCAGTTCTTTTGTTTCAAGGAGAGCTGCAAGCTATACTTCCGGCTTAGGCCTCAGTCTTCTGGGTCGGAGATTCAGCGGGTGGGCATAGTGATTTCCTTGCTACAAGGAGACCCACAGGTCTGGGCATATGGGTTGCAGCCTGACTGTCCGTCGCTTAAAAGTGTTGATGCTTTTTTTACGGCACTGGGCATGTTGTATGATGACCCTGACAAGACGGCCTCAGCCGAGGCTCAGATTTCGATCCTTAAGCAAGGGCGAAGGCCAGTTGAGGTTTACTGTACGGAGTTTCGGAGGTTGGCCCATGATACCCAGTGGAATGACCCAGCCCTGAGACACCAGTACCGAAGAGGTCTTTCTAACCAGATAAAAGACCAACTGGTACAATATCCCTTGCCTGATAGCTTGGATCAGCTCATGCAGTTATCCATCCGGGTGGATAGACGGCTGAGAGAGCGTAGGCTTGAAAGGGAGACCGAGGTTTCCTTCTTTCCCAAGGGAACCTCAGACTCTGAGGAATTTTCCAAGGAGCCTATGCAGATTGGGGCTACCCGCCTCTCCTCGCGTGTGAAGACGCGGAGGAGACAGCAGGGGTTGTGTTTGTACTGTGGGAATAAAGGTCATGTGGTAGTATCATGCCCAGAAAAGCCGGAAAACTTCAGGGCCTGAGGGTGATGGGAAATATCCTGTCAGGCCAGAAGTCAGAATTTCCCAAGAAGACTTTTATCATTCTGGTGACCTTGAAGATCCTCGGTCAAACTGTCAAGACTGAGGCCTTTGTGGACAGTGGGGCCGACGGGGTTTTTATGGACCGCCAATTCGCCCTGAAACACTCTGTTCCCTTAGTACCCTTGGCATCGGAAATTGAGATTTGTGGGTTAAACGGGGAACCATTATCCCAAGGTAAAATTACCTCTTGCACTAGCCAGATTTCTTTGTTTATTGGAGCCACACACTCTGAAAAATTGTCCTTTTATGTGACTGTCTGTACTTTTGCCCAATTGGTGTTGGGGTTACCCTGGTTAAGGGCCCACAATCCTCAATTTGACTGGGTCTCTGGGGAGATTCTTAGTTGGGGTACTGATTGTTTCAGGAGTTGCTTGAGCCTTCCAGTCAGGCTCTCGCAGCTAAGTTTGCCAGGATTGCCAGGGTGTTATGCAGATTTTGCGGACATGTTCTCCAAAAAAGTTGCAGAGGTACTACCTCCACATCGCCCCTATGACTGTGCCATTGATTTGTTGCCAAATGCTAAGCTTCCCAAGAGCAGGTTGTACTCCCTGTCACGTCCTGAGACTCAGGCTATGGCAGAGTACATTCAGGAAAACTTGGCTAAGGGATTTATCAGACCTTCACAGTCTCCAGTTGGGTCGGGGTTCTTCTTCGTGGGTAAAAAGGACGGTTCATTGCGACCCTGCATCGACTTCAGGGAATTGAACCGTATCACGATTAAAAACTCATACCCACTGCCTCTCATTTCGGTCTTGTTTGACCAGCTTCGTACTGCCACCATTTTTTCTAAGATTGACCTACGCGGGGCGTACAATCTAATCCGAATAAGAGAGGGGGATGAATGGAAGACTGCCTTTAATACCCACTCAGGGCATTATGAATATTTGGTGATGCCTTTTGGGCTCTGTAATGCCCCGGCAGTCTTCCAGGATTTCATGAACGATGTACTCAGGGAATATTTGGATAGATTCTTAGTTGTATACTTAGATGACATCCTAATCTTCTCCCATTCCCTGGAGGAACATCGGAAGCATGTACGCTTAGTCCTCCAGAAACTCAGAGACCACCGGCTTGGGGCGAAGCTGGAGAAGTGCGAATTTGAAGTTCAGCAAATCGCATTTCTAGGATATATAATCTCCCCAGAAGGTTTCCAAATGGAGGGTTCCAAGGTACAGGCAGTCCTGGATTGGGTGCAGCCCACTAGTTTGAAGGCGCTTCAGCGTTTCCTGGGCTTTGCAAATTTTTATAGACGATTTATAGCTGGATTTTCGTCTATAGTGGCGCCCTTGGTGGCACTCACTAAGAAAGGGGCGGATGTTGCTCACTGGTCTTGTGAGGCTAAAGCGGCTTTTGCCCGTCTCAAAAGGGCATTTGTATCGGCCAAGGTGCTTCGACACCCAGATCCAGAGCGTCCTTTTGTGGTGGAGGTGGATGCCTCTGAGATGGGTGTTGGGGCAGTGCTCTCTCAGATGGGAGTGTCTGATAATCGCCTTCATCCCTGTGCTTACTTTTCCCGTAAATTTTCGCCTGCCGAGATGAATTATGACGTGGGTAACCGGGAATTGTTGGCTATTAAGGATGCACTCGAGGAGTGGAGACACTGGCTTGAGGGTGCTAAGTTTGTGGTCTCAATTCTCACCGACCATAAGAATCTGGCATATTTAGAGTCAGCGAAGCGTCTCAATGCCAGGCAGGCACGATGGGCTTTGTTTTTTGCTCGCTTTAATTTTTTGATAACATATCGCCCTGGGTCAAAAAACATCAAGGCTGATGCGCTCTCGCGGAGTTTTGCTCCAATCCAAGAGACCACCGAGGAGCCGTTGCCCATTGTGTCCCTATCATGTATTAAAGTGGGCATTACCCAGGACCTCTTATCATTAGTCCTTAGAGCACAGGAGCAGGCTCCTCCAGACCTTCCGCTAGGTCTTTTGTCTGTGCCTCCTAGGTTAAGACAGCGAGTGTTCCTGGAATTCCATGCCAAGAAGTCGGCAGGTCACCCGGGTATTGCCAGAACTCGGGAGTTGCTATCTAGGGCGGTGTGGTGGCCCTCGGTGGCTAAGGATGTGGATCAGTGGGTTCGGAAATGTGACATCTGTGCCCGAAATAAGACTCCTAGAGGGGTTCCTGTTGGCCCATTACATCCACTCTCTATCCCATCTAAGCCATGGACCCACATTTCAATGGATTTTGTGGTGGACTTGCCCAAATCCTCGGGGATGACAGCCATCTGGGTTGTCGTTAACAGGTTTTCGAAGATGGCGCACTTCGTTCCACTGGTTGGGCTGCCATCGGCCAGACGCCTGTCTGAATTATTTATGCTGCATGTTGTGCGTCTCCACGGGTTGCCACTTGATGTGGTCTCTGACCGCGGATCCCAGTTTGTGGCCAAATTCTGGAGGGCATTTTGTTCCGATCTCCAGATTTCTGTCAGCTTGTCGTCAGGCTACCATCCGCAGTCTAATGGGCAGACTGAAAGGGTGAACCAGTCCTTGGAGCAGTTCCTCAGGTGTTATGTCTCCAAGTGTCAGACTGACTGGGTTGCTCATCTGTCCATGGCGGAGTTTGCCTATAACAACGCGGCTCACTCTGCTACAGGGATCTCTCCCTTCCTTTGTGTGTATGGGCATCATCCTAAGGCCAATTCTTTTGACCCCCTGGACTCCACGCCTGGTGGTTCCTCTGTGGTTTCGGTCCTTAGAGGTATTTGGAGGAAAGTGAAGAAAGCCCTTGTGTCTGTGTCATTAGTGACCAAAAGGGTTTTTGATAAGCGGAAAAGACCCTGCAGCTTCAAATTAGGAGACTTCGTCTGGTTGTCTACCAAGAATTTGAAGTTGAGACAGCCATCTCATAAGTTAGGCCCCCGGTTCATCGGCCCTTATAAGATCACCAGGGTTATCAATCCGGTGGCATTTCAGTTAGATCTGCCCCGTTCTTTGGGTATCAATAAAACATTTAATTGTTCCCTTTTAAAACGGGTGATTAGTAATCCTTCTTCCAGTGGAAGACCTTCCCCTCTTCTGATACATGGCCAGAGGGAGTTTGTTGTTGAAAGGATTCTTGACTCCAAGATGGTTCGGGGTCGGCTGTCATTTTTGGTGCACTGGAAGGGGTATGGCCCGGAGGAGCGGTCGTGGGTGCGCAGTTGTGATCTTCATGCCCCCAGACTGATACGCTCTTTCTTCTCGCAGTTCCCCGATAAACCCGGTGGTAGGGGTTCTTTGACCCCTCGTCAGAGGGGGGGTACTGTTAGGGTCTCCTGCCCTGTGCTGCCATGTCGTCATGGCAACCGGGAGACAAGTGCTAGCTGAGTAACCTGAGCGCAGCTGATACTCCGGTTCGGGTCTTTTGCTGTGCAGTGGTTACAGGCTCTGTGCACTGCAGGGGATCCGGTGCTGGTTTTTGTGCTCACAGTCTGTGAGGTCTGAGTGGGGCGTGGACAGCACCTGCTATATAAGGCCTCTTCTCAGGTTAAGCAGATGCTGCTGAATCTTTGTTGGTTAGTTAGTTCCTGAAAGTTAGCCAGTACTGTGTAGCTTTGTATTTATTGTTGCTTACTGCATATAGGCCTTGGGATTTGGTACTACACTCTGCCAATCCAGACCTAGCAGTAAGACTGGAGTCAGTCGTTTAACTTGCTGGGGTTCTTTTGCTACTCTGTGAACTTAGCAAGTTTGCGGCTGTATTCTCAGACTTGCCTGCCTAAATACTGTCTCACTGTGCAAGGTGTTCAGGTGTCAGTTTAGTGGCAGTAAGCTGAACCTGTGCACTGCAAGTGAGGATTAGGATTGTGGAGACTCTCCTTGTGTCTATCATTCCATCTCTGACCAAGGAGTTTACTGCCACACCCGTTGGTAACCCTTTAGGGTTTTGCTGTTGCCCTTAGCAACAGCATTTCGTGTTCTCTACGTATTAAAACACAACATCTTGCTTTTTCCATCTGAGCATTCTTAATACTAGGGAGACACCCAGTTTCTTAGCCTCTGGGCTTCTCTGTTCACTTTGTGTTTATTTTGTTACCCTATCACCTACTGTGTACGTAATGTCATATTCCCCAGTCTGTCTGTGAGTTCATTTGTTTTGCATCCCTATCTGTTCAGACACCAGTACATTCCTGCAGGCACTGGTGTGCATAACAGTTCAGACACCAGTACATTCCTGCAGGCACTGGTGTGCATAACAATTATACATAGGCAAGCCCTTGTTGCAAAAAAAAAATGCCACCTATTCTAAAACAAGCCCTTGATGAAGCTGTATGCACAGTAAACGTCATTAAGAGCAGTGCAACAAATGCACTCCTATTCAGAGTTTTGTGTGAGGAGATGGGAGCTGAGCACCATCAGTTACTTTACCACACAGCAGTACGCTGGTTATCACGGGGAAAGGTGGTCAACCGTTTATTTGAACTTAGGGACAAAGTAATTTTTTTTCTTTCAGACAGAGATTCCATGCTAGCTGAAATTTTTTTAGATGCCAAGTGGCTTGCTATGCTAGCTTACCTGGCAGACATTTTTGACCGGTTAAATGTGCTAAATACCTCCCTCCAAGCACAACAAATGACAGTTTTTTCATCCACTGACAAGATTGAAAGTTGGATCGAGAAGCTGTCTTGTGGTACACTCATGTGGAAGCTGGTAATTTTGAAGCATTTCCTTTGTTGGATGATTTTTGCATAACAATGATTTTCCAAACCATGATTTGAAACCTGTTATCAGCCATCTGGAGAGCCTTCAACAGCAATTTCATCAGTACTTTCCTGAAAAGGATCGAAAAGCAGAATCATGGATTAGGAATCCCTTCAGTGCTGAAGCAACTGCAAATGCTTGTTTGGCACTTTCAGTGGCTGAAAAATTGATCTCTCCTGTGATGAGACACTGAAGCTGAAATACTCTGAACAACCTCTTGCAAACTTCTGGATCTCGGTTCAACAGGAATACCCAGACCTGTCATCTGCTGCATTAAAGGTGGTGACGCCATTTAAATCTACCTACCTTTGTGAAGCTGGATTTTCAGCTTTAACATTACTGAAAAATAGGTGCAGATCAGGTCTCGCTGTTGAAGATGACATTCACCTTTATCTCAGTCACACAAAACCCTGTTTCAAGAATTTGTGTTCAACACTACAAGCTCACCCATCCCATTAATTAAGACGTAAATAAAGTTTTTGTTATTATATAAATGAGTTCTAGTTATTGAAAAGTGTCACACAATGCCAATTTGCAATTATTTTGTCTGCTTTTATCTGTTTATCAAGCAGCCTTGGTGTTATTTCTTTCTGTATAATTGGCTGACCACTCAAAATAAAGAATTCTTTAAGGAGCCCATAACTTTATTGTGATTACATAAACCTTTTCTTAAGCTAGCTTATCACTAAAATAACACGACACAAACACACTAAAATAAAGACACGGACACGGTAGCTGGAGTTAAAGGTCAGACAATGTTTATTGATCGCTGACCAACTCTTTAAACTATAATTGTGATCGAATTGGAATTAATTTAGATTATATATTTCAATTTAGCTTGGAGGATGGCAAACAGAAAGTCGCTACCCGACACCAGCACCAGTCACCTAGATGAAAAACCACCAAACCAAGGAGGGGAGTACTCAAACCCCGCCTCCTTCCCGCATAACCCGCATTGTGCTGGCCTCACCCCTCTTTTCTCTGGCAAACGTTCGGTTCCCGAACGTAGGGGAACGTCTAAATGTCCAACCGCAAGAGAAGGACACACCTGCCGTCCTTCTAAAGAGGGAGCCCCACAATGACCACTTATGCCTGTGTGACAGCTGGTTGGTAGCGACTTCCCGCCACAAAGGTTTACAACCGCCACCGCCATCTGCAACCAGCAACAAAAAACCAACTAGAACAAACTAAATAGCCCTACCAAAAAGGATCAAAAATATCCTCCAGGAAAATCTGCACTCCTTCTGGAGAAAGATGAACCCCATCCTCCTTGTAGAACTGCCTATTACGCAGCACAAGTAAAGGATGCCTGACAGCTACTCCACCTATGGCCCTGACAAAAAGAGATACTGCCGAATTCACCTTCTTGCGGGCCTTCTCCAGCGCCGAGAAATGCACCGCACCACGCCAATGAAAACGCGGCACTATCTCCGACCAAACAATGCGCACTCCTGGCCAGTGACAACGAATTGCCACCAAATCCGCCTTAACGGACAAAACCAAATCTATGCCCTTAACTCGACCTAGATCATTGCCACCTAAATGAAGGACAATACAACTCGGGCGACCCCAGCGGCGCTCCTGGGAAAAAAGGAGCCGCAACAAGTCACCCCACAACATGCCCCTGACACCTAACCATCGAAATTCTCTAGACCCAAAAACATCCGCTGCCATAAGTGCCCCGGGATGCCTTGCCGCCCAAAAAATATAGGAATGGCCAACCAGCCATACATGCTCCCCAAAATTGACGATAGCTGAAAAAGAAAATATCCTAACATCAGAATTGTGAACATAATCATACATAATACATAACGGAACAAAAAACCCAAGTGAAGGAGAAAAATCAAAAAACCTCCCGTGGACCTTGATAGAACAGCCAATTGAAATTAGGCCCCCTCGGAGGAAAAATTTTAAAAATTCACTTCACACCCTCGATTCCTGAACGGTAAGCGTTCAAAAACCGACGAGTAAACACGTTTTTGGGTTAGCGCAACAGGCGCACCTACAACTTATCCAAACGGACATAAGACCTATAGGAGGCAGACTTCCAGCGGCCCAGCTCCCGAATAGCCGCGGGGGATGAACCCGCAGCCGCTGCATGGGTAGCCGCCCCAATCCGAAAGGAATGGGTACCGAAGTCCGCCCCCTGCAAGCCCAATGCCGCCAAACATTTTTTAAACACAGCAGCAAATTGAAACTTTGTCAGCGGGTCGACCTGCGCGTGTACCAGCAACTGGTCGCCCCCCGGAGGCCTCAACCGTATATACTCTTGCGTCAACCGCAGCGGGCAAACTCCCGTTTCCTCCTGTGCCTCCAAGGACACCCAGCGACCCCGACCTGTTTGATCTGTCTTGGACCGCACGATCCTACAGAGCAACAGGCCATCCTGCAAGCGCACATTTTCGTAAAGCAAACCCGACTCCCGAGATGCCTTGCTGCATGCCACCAACTCGCTCACTCGGAAAGCCCCAAAAAAGGCCAGGGCATACGCACAACTAAACAACACCACCTCGAATTCCGAGGTCGCAATTTGAGGCAGCACACGCAGTAACTCTGTTAGAAGCTGCAACGTCACGGGTCTACGGGAGTCCGTGGGCGCCGGACGCAACCTAGCCCAACCCTTCAGCGCTCTGGAAAGGACAAAAGACCCCATGGGGTCCGTCATCCCGTGGAGCCGCGAGTGAAAAGAAATGCCCGCAAGGGCAGATGCCATGGCCGCCTTTGACCTACCATTTTGGTAATGTTCCCAAACAAAGGTCATCAAGGCGTCAGCCGGGGACTCACCTGCTACCCTGTACCTACCCTGAAAGACCGACCAATCCCGCCAGGCTGCATCATACGCTCTGAGAGTGGAGGGAGCCAGAGCACACCTGGCTAGCGCAGCTAACCCGATTCGACAATCTGCCAGACAGAAGGCGGGCACTGTAAACCCTCTGCCGCCGCTCCCCGAACCAACGCCCGGAACTTGTCAAATTGGAACCGAGACAATGCATCCGCAATTCTATTGTCGATTCCGGGAACGTGACGGGCCCTGAAATTAATATTGCGCCGCAAGCAAACTAAAACTAGATGCCGCAGCAGCCTCAGAGCCTGCAGAGAGGAGGAACGCTGATTATTAATCGCATGTACCACCCCCAAGTTGTTGCAACGAAACGAGATGTCCCTATCCGCGAACTGGCAGGCCCATAATTCAAGGGCCACTATGATCGGAAGCAATTCCAGCAACAGGAGGTTCTTAGTAAACCCCCGTGTTACCCAAGAGGCCGGCCAAGCAGCAGCGCACCACGCCCCAGCAAAAAACGCCCCAAAACTAAGACTGCCCGAGGCATCCGTGAACAATTGTAGCTGCTTGCTGGAACAACAAGGCGCAGGCCACAAAACCTCCCTGTTGAAGGAAACCAGGAAAGATACCCAAATCCGCAAATCATCCCTGATCTCGCGTCAAAGGTACACGGTGTGATGCTGCCGGACCGTCCCCGCCGTGGCCCGTTCAAGTTTGCGACAGAAAATCCTACCCATGGGGATAATCCGGCACTCAAAGTTGAAAGAACCCAGCAAAGATTGCACCTGCTTAAGCCGAACCCTGCGCTTGTCTAAACAGTCAGCAATTAAACCCAAAAGTTTACGCACTTTATCCTCGGGTAGGCGACAGCAACCCCCCACCGTGTCTATTTCAATACCTAGATAGCTCAGACAAGTGCAAGGGCCCTCACACTTGTCCTGCGCGACAGGCAACTGTCAAACAATGATCTAGCCACCGACAGAATATCCCCACAGATCGAACTGCCCCCGGGACCCACAAAGAGAAAGTCGTCCAGGTAGTGAGCCACCCCGCGTTGGCCGGAGGCGGACTGGACACACCAGTGCAAAAATGTGCTAAAACTCTCAAAGTAGGCGCAGGAGACAGAACAACCCATGGGGAGACACCGATCCACGTAAAACTCACCCCCTAGTTTGAAACCCAGAAACCGCAGGGAATCCGGGTGCAGTGGAAGTAGACGGAAGGCCGACTCCACGTCCAATTTTGCCAACAGGCCCCCCGGACCACAATCTCGCACCAAGCGCAGAGCGTCATCAAAAGACTGATAACGTACCCTGCACTCTGCCTGCGGAATAGCGTCGTTAACCGAAAAGCCCGGAGGGTGCGACAAGTGTTGTATCAGGCGGAACTTGCCCGTGGCCTTCTTGGGCACCACCCCCACTGGGGAAATGCACAAGGAGGGCAGAGGGGGAAAGGCGTAGGGACCCGACATGCGTCCCAGGCTGATCTCCCCGTCCACCTTCCGCCGGACCTCCTGCGGGAATTCCCGAGCCGATCTCAAATTCTGGCGCGCCACTACGCGCACCGAATCCGAAATGGGCAAACGAAAACCGTGCCGAAAACCCTCCAAGAGGAATGACGCAGCCGACTTGTCGGGTTATAAGCTCAGCCAGCGCCGCAACTCAGGAACTCGAATCGGGGAGAAGGCCTTACTTGCCAACTCCACCAGCCTCGGCAGGAGCGGAGGGCTTACCGCTCGCCGTCGAGGAGCAATCCTTGGCCGAGTGATTGGCCCCGCACAACTTACATGAGTGGCGAAAACGACAATTTGCCCCCTTGACACATTTGCCCTCGTTGTATGCAAAACACTTACCTTTCCCTATCAAGCGGGAAACCGAAGCCCCGGGCTTCTTGACCGTGACGTCCGGGGTGGGCTTAACCTGCTGCGTGACTTCCAACCACACCTCGACATCCTTAAAACCCGCGGGCAAGGTGGAGTTGCCATCTTGATTGCGACGGAATTTCTCATCGTAATCCCGCCAAGCGGAACCCTTGGATTTTAAGTACATGTCATGCACTAAAAACAAATACTTAACTAAGTTGGAATACTCTGCGGGTCGCGATTCCGTGTAGCAAGCGGTAAAAACCAAAAACCCTCGCAACCACTGGTGAAAATTGCGGAACGCATTTTCCCCAATGCCACCCGGTTTTTGGCTGCGTCAAAACCCTGTCGCATTTCATCCGTAAGGGTAAAGATGTCCACATATTTCCCCTTCCGGATTTTTTCTCGCATTCGCTTACGAATCCCCCGCGTAACTGCCATGTTGGCGCAACGCACCATCTCCGCATGACGGGGGGGGGTCAAGTGGAACAGCCGCCGCTGGCGTTGCCACTTTCTGCGCTTCCTTCGCCATGCGCCGCGCAATAAGTCTAGCTAATTTACGCGGGCGCCGCGGAGAACCTGACGAAACACTGCTAGATGATGAGGAACTACTGGTTGAAATGTGTAAAGGAAGGGCTTGCTCACCGGTGTTAGAAGGACCCGTTGGTGGCGGAACTTCCCCCGTCGATGTCGCGGCCGCCGGCGACCTTCGCCCCCTACGTGACGTAACCCCGGAGCCAGCCTGCACCTGTGAGGGAGAAACAGAGGGGACAACAGGCGCGGGAGAAACCAACGCATCATTAGCAATGGGGTGAACACGCGGGAGGGGAGGCCCAGTCCAGTCGCTCCGCGGTGGAGGGCCGGCGGGAAGCTGCAGGGGAGGACCCCCAACTGAGGGGTACGCAACGGAGTGGGGGAAAGCAGTCCCGACCCCCGTAGCGACCCCCATGGAGTAAGAAGGCCGCCATGAATTATGCGGCGTATAACCGCTCAATCCCGAAAGACCGGACGAAACCGGGAGGAAACGTGGGGGTGCCGGGGGGGGGGGTGGCAAAATATGCACCCACTGAATCGTTCCGGCCAGGGACGGCCCGGGATGCGAGCCCGCAAAGGCCGGGGGGGGCACCGTAACCCGGGGGCCGCCGACCGACCATGTGGTCTGGACGCCGGCGCCCGAGTCGGCAAAGTACGGGGAAAATTGTGGAGCGGACGTCACCGTTAGACCCACGGAGGGCGCACTGGCAGCTGCAGGGAATGCCGGCGCCAGAGGCCACGGAAGGCCACCGGGGAAAAACTGGCCCCCAGCGAAGCCTTGCTGTGCTTCAAACGAGGGAGCGGGGCCGGGTACATGGTAAGCCGCGGCAACAGACGACTGCGTCGCCACTAGCTGCAATGCCCTCGGCGGGCCGGGGGGTAGCGCCTGAAGCCCGACGAACAGGGACGCTGCCACGGGTGGCCGCACAACGGGCGACCGGGGGCCCAGCCAAAAGGCCCCCGATGCAGAATTCCCATCCGGGAACCCCTGCCATGACACTACAGAAAGGGCGGGCGTTGCGGCAGTCCCAGCCACGCCCCCCACCCCGGGAACACGAGGTATCGACCCCATCCCCCCATTCCCAATTCTATACACGGGCGCCACCGGCCCCTCCGCAGGGAGGGGTACATGCCCAATGTGAACCACGCTTGGGACAGAGGGCACCTCACCCTGGAGTCCCCCATTCATAACCCCCCCTGGTGGTCCAGCCCCCTCTCCGCCCTCTGCAGCCCCGTCGCGGCCACCCGGCACCACGTGGGCGCCCGAGCCGCCGCTGAGAGCCGCTTGCGGGGAAGGCGGGGGAGACCCGGCGCTGACTAGCGCGCCGGGTGAGGGAGCCGACGCTGGAGCCTGGGTTGCCGGGGACGCCGGCGACCACGGCCCGGCCGGGCCGCGCGTCCCGGCGCCACGTGCAGAGCGGCCGTTGGCCGCCTGCCTCCGGCTGGCAGGGTACCGGGCCGTCGCGGCCCGACCCCGCCGCCGTCGTAGGCAGTCTCCGAGGCGCAGCACTAGGGGAGCGAGAGAGGGGGGTGCCCACAGCCTCCGCGAGGCGGCGGGGGGGGGGGGGGGGGGCGAACGCCGTGGACGCGGCATGACAGGAGGGGGGGGAAATTGCAGAATCTACAACAGCAAACAACAGTGCACAATACACGACCACAAAGAAGGGGGAAGAGGGTGTATAAAGAAACAAAGCAATATTCAATAGCAAAAACAACACAAGTATTGATATACTTATCCTTCCTGGGCCATACAATGAATGGCAAGAGGAAGTCTGAGGCAAATGCTCTCCCCTATATACTATCCTAAGACCAACCTATTCAGCTTGATGGACAACCTTCTAATCCAATAGGGAAAACCACAGGAAAAACTGATCTGCCTAGCAACTGCTTAGACATTAAACAACCAATCACAAAAAGTTGAGCTCTTATATTGCCTCAGGCTTATGCAGCCTTCAGCTTATTTAAAAAAAAAAAAAAGAAAAGTATCATGTTCTCTACATTTGTGCATTTATTGTGTAAGAAAAAAAAAATCACCAGATCTTAAAAATAAAGTGCAAGACTTATAAATATATATGGATAATGGCCCTCATTCCGAGTTGTTCGCTCGCAAGCTGCTTTTAGCAGCTTTGCACACGCTAAGCCGCCGCCTACTGGGAGTGAATCTTAGCATAGTAAAATTGCGAACGAAAGATTAGCAGAATTGCGAATAGACACTTCTTAGCAGTTTCTGGTGGTCATTCCGAATTGTTCGCTCGTTATCTTTTTCTCGCAACAGAGCGATTAGTCGCTTACTCGGCATCTGCGATCAGTTCAGTGCTTGTCGTTCCTGGTTTGACGTCACAAACACACCCAGCGTTCGCCCAGACACTCCTCCGTTTCTTCAGCCACTCCGCGTTTTTCCCAGAAACGGTAGCGTTTTTTCGCACACACCCATAAAACGGCCTGTTTCCGCCCAGAAACACCCACTTCTTGTCAATCACATTACGATCACCAGAACGAAGAAAAACCTCGTAATGCCGTGAGTAAAATACCTAACTGCATAGCAAATTTACTTGGCGCAGTCGCACTGCGGACATTGCGCATGCGCATTAGCAACTAATCGCTCTGTTGCGAGAAAAAAATAACGAGCGAACAACTCGGAATGACCACCATTGTTCGGCAGTAACTTGCTGGTGTCACATAAAAAAATGTTTTGTCAGATGGGGTCCCAGAGCAAAATAGTTTGAGAACCCCTGACATATAGTAACTGCATTCACAGACCACAAAAATATAGTCTATCTTGAATCTGCTAAAAGATTGAACTCTCGGCAAGCCAGGTGGGTGTTGTTATTTGCTAGGTTCTATTTCATAATTACCTATAGGCCCGGCTCCAAAAACACTTTATCCCGGAGTTTTCTGTATAGCCATGAAGTCTCTTAGTATCCGAAGCCGATTCTAACCCCAGGATGCATTCTTCCTGGTCTCACTATGAATCTTTGCCTTACAAGTCCAGTCAGCACAGGTGCAGGCTCTATCTAAGTCTCCATCAGGACTCTTGTTCGCTTCAGAGAAACTCAGAGCAGCCATGTTATCAGAGTTACACTTCAACAAGACCTCAGGACATCCAGGATTTAATAAGACTTTACGCCTTCTCTCTCACTCAGTAGGGTGGCCAACTATCAAGCCAGATGTTCAGGAGTTTGTTAGGGCATGTCATGTCTGTGCCATAAACAAGTCTCCTCGTGTTTTTCATTCTGGACAATTACTTCCTCTGTCTGTACCCTCCAAGCCATGGACCCATTTGTCAATGTATTTTATTGTGGACCTGTCAAGATTTTCCCAATGCTCGGTCATCTGGGTAGTAGTTGACTGTTTCAGTAAAATGTCTCATTTCATTCCCCTGTCTAAACTGGCTAATGCTAGGGATCTTGCTTCATTGTTCATTCATCACATATTCCGTATTCATGGTCTACCACAAGACATGGGCTCTCATTCTGAGTTGTTCGCTCGCTAGCTGCTTTTAGCAGCATTGCAAACGCTAGGCCGCCGCCCTCTGGGAGTGTATCTTAGCTTAGCAGAATAGCGAATGAAAGATTAGCAGAACTGCTACTAAATAATTCCCTGCAGTGTCTGAGTCGCTCCAGACCTACTCCTAGACTGCGATCACCTCAGTCTGTTTAGTTCCTGGTTTGACGTCACAAACACGCCCTGCGTTCGGCCAGCCACTCCCCCGTTTCCCCAGCAACTCCTGCATTTTTACCTGGCACGCCTGCATTTTTTAGCACACTCCCTGAAAACGGCCAGTTTCCGCCCAGAAACACCCACTTCCTGTCAATCACAGTCCGATCACTCGAGCGATGAAAAAACGTCACTCGAGGTTGTGTAAATCTACTAAGTTTTGTGTTAAATAACTTAGCGCATGCGCGCTGCGTACCATGTGCATGCACATTTTCCACCTAATCGCTGTGTTGCGAAAAACGGCAACGAGCAAACAACTCGGAATGACCACCATTGTCTCAGGTAGAGGCTCTCAATTTGTAGCCCATTTCTGGAGGTCTTTTTGTGTGGTACTGGGGATAAATATCAGTCTCTCGTCAGGGTATCATCCACAGTCCAATGGCCAGACAGAACAGGTTAATCAATCGTTGGAGCAATATCTACGATGTTATATCTCTAAATACCAGGATGATTGGGTTGATAACCTACCATTTGCAGAATTTGCGTCTAATAATTCTGAACATTCTTCAACTTTCATGTCTCCTTTCTTTTGTGTTTCCGGTATTCATCCTAAATGTAATACTTTCGCTCCATCACAAGTCTAGTTCTTCTTTTTCTCCCGTGTCTCACCTCAGGAGGATTTGGAGGGAAGTGCATCAAGCCTTGCAGGATGCGGCAGCCCGGTCTAAGAGATTTGCTGACTGATTTCAGAAACCTTGTTCTTTCAAAGTAGGAGACATGGTGTGGTTATCTGTCCGAAACATCAAGCTCCACCAGACTTTTCAGAAACTAGGTCTTTGTTTCATTGGACCATTTCAAATCATCCTGAAAAATCATCCAGAAAATCAATCCTGTTTCTTTTCATCTGCAATTACCCAGATCTTTGAGAATCAATAATACCTTCCATTGTTCTCTATTTAAACCGGCATTTGTTTCTAATACATTTAAAGTAAGAGGTTTCAGGAGACCTTCTCCAGTCATGATTGACATCAAGAGTTTGTTGTTGAAAGAATCTTAGACTCCAAGTTTGTGCGGGGTCAAGTACATTACTTGGTTCATTAGAAAGGATACAGTCCTGAGGAGAGAGCATGGGTGCCTGGGAAGTTCCTCCATGCTCCTGAATTAAAAAATGTTTCTTCAAGAGATTTCCCCAAAAACCAGGTTCTAGGGGTTTCTTAACCCCTCATCAAGGTGGATGGTACTGTTAGCACTGGGAGGTGCTTGTCCCAGCAGTTGCTTAGGAGCTGGGATGCTGCAGCTCCCGCTGAATCACGCCTGGCGCCTATCAATGCCTGGATGCCGGGCGCAGAGCCATCTGGTCCCCGCCTGGCGCCTAGCAACAGGCAGATGCCGGGCACTGAGAACTGCTGGATCCCTAGCAATGGGGATGCTGGAGGCAGACGGCGTTCCTCGTTGCTTAGGGTGTAGGGTACGTGCGGCAGGGCAGCTGCATAGAGTTTTAGTAATTGGACTACTGGGTTCTGATTGGTGCAAGCACCATTTATATTGCCTTCCTGGCCTCTCACAAATCGCTGGTGATAGTTACTGCTTTTGTGAAAACCTGTCAGCTCGTGTGAGAACCTGTCAGCCTGTGAAACACCCATGATTCAGAGTCCTTGCCTGATTGATTCCTGATCTGATCCAGCTTGCCGCGAACTCAGGTTTTGATGTGGAGTTTCCACACAGGCACTGTCTTGCCAACATTTATTTATTGTAATATCCTGTGCATTGTTGCATTTACAAATCATTTGTATTCATGGTCTTGTTGTTCATAACACCCTGTGCATTGTTGCATGTACATAGTTATTGTGTTTATATCATATTCCAACCTGTGCACTTTTGCACTCACATGTACTAGGTTATCTCTCTCTGCATATAAGTGCAGCGGCATCTAAATAGGGTTCAGTATACATCACCAAGAACCATCAGATAGACTATAGCACACTGTAGTCCACGTAACAATCTGATAGATAATGGATGCCACTGTGACATGGATATTCAATACAATACTGCACAGATGCAAATGTAATGTGGCCATTAAGTACAAAACTTAAATACAGTACAGTAATGCACATATCATTTTTCAACTTTTTTTATTTGCAACAAATTTACTACTACAGAGACTGCGACATATAGTATTGTCACTTTTAACACTTCAGGAGCACATTATACATACAGGGCATAATGTTTTATATCTGTGTAAGTGTCTGATGGGTTCCACCAGCAGATGCATATTGGAATTACATTGAGAGCCATGCAATTTCGACAGGCATTCCTATGTGGTGACTGGAGGGGAGGGTGTGCTTTCATCGGCAGATGTGTCACTGCCAAGTATTACAGGGTTGCTCTCATGTTTAATGATGTCAGATGGTGTTTTCTGCCCCTGGGCTGCCAGTCAAGACTGCAATTACCAGAGAGGGCAATTATCCAATGGGCAGTCACTTCCCTGCTATAAATGCAGCATATCTAGGGACCGCCTTGTCAGCCACATGGGCTGCTTGTCAACTTGAGTGCATAAGTGGGCCTGTGAGCCTGCACATGCACACAAGCCGGCTGCAGTTTCAGACTTTTGCAGAGAGCAGAGCATTATTTCCCTACCCCCCTTTCCCGGGAGTTACAGATAGGAGCAACCACTGGTATTCATCATCGTAAAAGGGGGTAGCACATATCCATTTTGCAACTGTATTATTTTATATAAGTCGTATGTGACTTGTCATGAATCCCACATACAGTAATTACTGAAGTTAGCATTGATGATATCAACTACTACTGTCCTAAATAAATGATCACCAGATGATAATACCCTGTACTAAAGAAAGTGTAAATAAATGCTAGACTATCACCATCCTGGCTTCAATAACGTCAACTGCGGTCTTAGCTTTTTGGCTGATGTATTATGTTGTCTGCTTGTCAAAATTATATACCTTTTATGTGTTTTAATCAAACTAATAGAAAAAAGCATTAACATCTTTCTTTAAGTGCAGATCCTATGTGACCACCACCCCCAAAAACTCCTAACACTGTGACTACTACAGTATGTATAGAATCCTATGTTTTACTGTTTGGGAAATGTGGATTAATGATGAAGCAAAAATAAAACACACTTTTTTTAGTTCTCTTTCTTGCAATTTCAATTCACAAACAAAAATTAACCAAAAAATTGGTAGCTACAGTATCTGGAAAGATTTTTTTTTTGCCATGTCAGGAGTAATAACATAACTCAGTGTATTTTCACAAAGTTCTAGAAGTCTTCTGAAAACGACACAAGGTACTTGTATACTGTATTTGTAAGAAAACAATATCATGTGAAAACAAGTGCATCATCTGAAAGACCTGTACTCACAGGCTTGGCCTGCCATCTCCAAACCTGCATCTTAAGCATGTCTTCTAAGCATGGAGTTAAAATTGGATTTTAAAAACCATCTCTCATCTCTTCACAGGTACAGCAATTCCATCTTTCAAACCTGATGCTTTCATTTCTGCCTTTCCACACATCAAGAATAGTCTGTTTGCAAATGTGAGCTTTCAAAATACCCCACTATTATCTTGCTGAACAAATTGTTAAAACACTCCCTCCTCCTATATCAGCTGATCCAGTATTGTTCTACTATTTAATACTAATACAAGTTTTGGCGGATTTCAAGTCAGATCTTTCCCAAGACCTAACCGCAGCTATGCGTGAAGTAAAAGTCAAGATGGCCTCTATTGGAGATTGAATGGATCATTTACAGCGTAAAAAGGAATTGGTGGCTTCGCACAATGACCTTATTTCTGCTCACGACCATCAACAAGATGACATGGAGGCATTAAAAAAACGAAATGGCGGAAATGGAAGATCGCTCTCGAAGAAATAACATCAAAATCTGCAGAATTCCTGACTCTGTTGCCAACACGGAACTGTTGGACTACGCATTGTCTCTGTTTCGTAAGCTTTTGCCCAACACAGATGATAGAGATTTACTCATTGATCAGATACACTGTCTTCCTAAATCCCAGTCCTTGTCTACTTCCCTCCCCAGGGATATGCTCCTTCGGTTCACTTTTTTACCACTAAAGAGCATATACTTCAGGTGGCCCAGGATGTGGATGAGTCTGATGTCTTGGGAGTTCTCTAACTCTTTCCGGATTTCTTCGCTTTCACCATCTCAAAGCGAAGATTATTGGCTCCCATTACTGTTGCCCTCGAGCCCAGGAGATTCGCTACCATTGAGGATTCCCGGTGAAGCTGATAGTTACTTACAACAATTCCTTGTTTGTTATCTCTGACCTGGAGGCCGGGGTTAAGCTGCTTGCTGATTGGGACATTGCAGTAAAGCTACCTACTGCTCCTGAGAGGCGTCCACCACCTCGAGCGGAATGGTCTACTACTTGATCACTCCTTGTAATTATGGTTATTGTTTACTTTTTTGCTTCTAGTTAGAATGTACTCACTTTTAACAGGTTGTGCCTTTGGCAATACCTAATGATTCTCACCTAGTTACGTGGGTTGCTATGTTGGTTCTCTATGTTTCTGTTTGATACATATTTTCATTGTTCTTCTTGTTCTCTCAGTTACAATTTGTGTTATATTTCAATGTCGCTTTTTAAGTTAAATTCATGCCCCTAACTTAAACTACAGTAGTTAGCAATATAATATTGTACTGCATGTATGCTCTTTACGATTATTTTAGATCGGCCCGGGTGGGTCTCCGATGCCATCACTCCACTGAATAATCTACTGTATCCTTTTTCCCCTACAGTAGCAATGCAGACCCGATATACTGGGTCATTTTTTTTTCCCCTTGTGCACATTTTTGCGCCACCGCCCTTTCCTCCTTTTTTTACAAGGGCCCTCCCTCTTTTCCCTGTTCTTTCTTGCCCGGGATGTTATCTGCACTATGTTGACTGCTTTACCATGGTGAGAGTTGTTTCCTTAAATGTTAAGAGTCTAAACTCCCCTAATAAGCCTAGATTGGCACTATCCACTTTTTATAAGCAAAAAGCTGATATAGTTGACCTACAAGAAACCCACTTTTCTTTTCTTGGCCCTCCTGTACTTAAAGACCAGAGATACCCAATAGGGTACTTAGCTAATAGCCCTTTCAAGAGAAATGGTGTAGCTATTCTCTTTCGGAACACTGTCTCCTTTTTTTTACACTCCCAACTAGCTGATAAATCAGGTCGATATTTAATCCTTATGGGCATTTTAAAAGATAAACTTGTTACCATAGCCTCTCTTTATGCCCATAACTCAAATCAAGTTACTTTTCTGAGGAAACTCTGTTTAACAATACAGAAGATCCGTGTTGGCTCATTAATCTTATTGGGAGATTTTAACTTAGTGGCTAACCTTAAATTGGATAGATCATCCCCACCTAGCCCTACCACCTTTAGATCACAACTTGGTTCCTCTTTATCATTTCGTAATCTCCTAAAGGAGTTTGACCTGTATGATGTCTGACATATCCAAAATCCATCTGGCAGGGACTACACTTTTTTTCCCCGGTCCATAAATCTTACTCCTGTATTGACCTTGTCTTACAACATTCTGGCCCTATAGATATTTTGCCCATCTCTTGGTCTGAACATGCTCCATTATTTTGGAGATGGCACATCACACTTCTATGCCCCCTAGACCGTGGCACCTTTCTCCTCACCTTTTATTTGACCCATTAGCAAAAAAGACTATACTTGATTGTATCTCTCTTTACCAGGCTACGAACTCCCCCTCTGATACCTCTATTTTAAATTATTGGTGCACTTTTAAAGCGGTAGTATTTGGCTCCGCTATTCAAGCTGGAGCTACATTTAAAAAACAAGCCATGCAACTTCAAACTAAATTAGAGGCTACACTCAAGACACTTGAAGATAGAAATAAGCTCCATCCTACTAGGGCCCTACGCAAAGAACTGTCCAAGATCTGTAGCCAATTGCAAAAGCTTTTAGTTGTTAAGACTCAGGTTGCCCTTAATAGGCTATGACAAAAATTCTATTTGGTGGGCAATAGACCTGGAAAGATGTTAGCATGTAAATTATGCACCCTACAAGCTCGCAACAGGATTAAATGTATTATCTCTCCAACGGGTTCCAAGTTAGCGAACCTTTTGGATAACGCTAACCAGTTTGCAAAATATTATGCACAATTATATAATCTACAATCTGACCCTTTTACTCCCCAAACTACCCCTGAGATTGTTCAATCTTTCCTATCCTCCATCGACTTGCCTGCTTTATCTGCTGCCCAGTTAGATTCTTTAAACGTTCCCTGGTCCTCACCTGAAGTGGAAGTTGCGATTAAATCCCTTCCTAAAGATAAAGCCCCCAGCCCTGACGGCTTCATTAACGACTTTTACATTCCCTTTCGTGATTCTCTTTCTCCTACAATAGCAGCCCTGTTTAATGAAGTGACTCATGTAGGTTCATTACCTACGGAAATGCTAGACGCCTAGTTAGTTGCAATTTACAAATCAGGGAAAGATCCAGCTTACTGTCAGAATTATCGCCCGATTGCTTTATTGAACGGGGATGTTAAGCTTTATGCTAAGTTGATAGGTTGATAGTGACTCGCCTTAACACATATTTACCTTCTTTGATACACCCAGACCAAGTTGGGTTCGTGCCCAGCAGGCAGGCATTCGACAACACCCGCGGAGTCTTTAACTTGATTGACTTTCTCTCAGATGGAGATGGATAACTCCTGCTTTCCCTAGTCGCTGAGAAAGCGTTCGAAAGGCTGAGCTGGCTATACATGCGACTGTCCTGCCTAAATTAGTTTTTTGTGATCAAATCCAAGCATCCATTTTGGCACTGTATATCTCTCCTACTGTGCGGGTGTTCAGTAATGGCTTCCTGTTGGACATGTTCCCCATATCCAAAGGTATGCATCAAGGATGCACCCTCTCCCCTTTAATTTTTGATTTTAGTAATAGAACCTTTAGCAGCTAAACTTAGATCGGATGGGGACTTCCCTGGGTTAACTTGTAGTCAGAGCTCTCATAAACTCTGTCTCTTTGATGATGTTCTCATCTTTGTTTTACATCCTCTCTCTTCCCTCCCTCATCTTCACGCCCTAATAGCCAATTTCAGTAATGATTCTTATTATAAATTGAACACGACTAAAATGGACGCACTCCCTATTAACATACCTGACCCTATAATAGCCGATCTATGTTCTCAATTCCCGTATAACTGGAGATCTGACTCCCTTTTCTATATAGGACTACACATCCCTCCCTCTACTTCTTCTGTTTTTGACGTAAGTATTGACTCTCTTCAGTCCCTGACGTCATCTTGGCTTTCTTATGAAATTTCCTGGTTGGGAAGATTGGCAGCTTTCAAAATATCCCTACTACCCAAACTTATGTATTTATTTCGAACTATACCTTTTGCCTTTCCAAACATTATTTAGATAGAGGCAGGCTTATACTTATTAAATATCTATGGAAATCTCAGCTGCCTAAGTTGGCTTCCTATAGAATTATTCTACCTCGACATTGTGGGGGTCTTGCACTCCCAGACTTGTCCACTTACCATGAGGCAAGTCTTCTAGCCCATCTTAAATATTTGGTGATGACCCCACCCATGTCCACTTGGGTTCCTATTGAAAAAGCGGGGTGTTCAGGCTACCCTTTGGAAGATCTCCTATTAACTCCTAAAAACCTCCGTACGCCAAATCTGGCATTTCTCCTTTCCACGGCCTCATCTGTACGAGTTTGGGATAGATCAATTTCTAAACTTCCAGGATTTACCCCTCCGTATGCAGCCCTCTCCTTGGTAGCCATTACTAAGCTGATACCCAATCTGAGCCTTTCCCCTTGGTATTCTTGTCACATCCGCACCTTAGTAGATCTATTAGACGGGAGTATCCTGCTTAAATTCCCCCAATTACAAGACCGTTTCTCTCTCCCACATACAGAGATATTCCGTTATCTTCAAATACGACACTGGTTTAATAGCTTGCCCAAAGCCTGAAACCCCCCTTGCCCTGTTGACCAGTTAGTTTTGTCCCGCATATCACTAGCTGCGTCCACTAAAGAGATCTCCTTTTGGTACAATATACTTATACAACTAGTCCCGTCCCAAAAATCCAATGCTCAGATGCGCTGGGAGAGAGATCTAGATGTCTCTTTGGGATCCGGTCTGAAGATCGACAGTGTCTAGGTCGACAATGTTTAGGTCGACCACTATAGGTCGACAGTCACTAGGTCGACATGGATGGAAGGTCGACAGGGTTTCTAGGTCGACATGTGCTAGGTCGACAGGTCTAAAGGTCGACATGAGTTTTAAAAAAAAAAATTTGGGGGGATTTTTTCATACTTAACGATCTACGTGGACTACGATTGGAACGGTAAAGTGTGCCGAGCGAAGGCACCATGCCCGAAGCATGGCGAGCGAAGCGAGCCATGCGAGGGGACGCGGTGCACTAATTTGGGGTCCCGGTCACTCTACGAAGAAAACGACACCCAAAAAAAATAAAATCCTCATGTCGACCTTTAGACCTGTCGACCTAGCACATGTCGACCTAGAAACCCTGTCGACCTTCCATCCATGTCGACCGAGTGACTGTCGACCTAAACATTGTCGACCTAGACACTGTCGATTTGATGAACCACACCCGTCTCTTTATCTGACGCACAATGGGAAAATGTATATAATTTGTCTTTTTGTATGTCCCAATGTTTGAACCACACGGAAATGCACATAAAACTGCTAAATAGACTATACCTGACCCCAGATAGATTGCATACATTTTGGCCCTCCTGTTCTAAATATTGCTGGGAAGATAGGTCATTTGTTCCATGTTTTTTGGTCATGTCCCTTACTTCATGATTTCTGGGATGGTGTTTTTGAGTTAATTAATAAAGTTCTAAATCAGTCCCTTAGTCCGGTTCCCACATTAGCACTATTACATGTCTATCCCGATGTAGTTCCAACTAATCAGAGATATTTACTAGGCCATATGTGTATTTCTGCAAGAGCCAGTATAACTCAAGCATGGAAACAGTCCATACCTCCTCCAGTATTTAAAGTTTTTCATAAGATTAATTCTCATTTTACTATGGAAACTGATCATATGCCATATTCATCTTCGGCCTCCTCATCCATTACGAAATGGATGCCTTGGCATAAGTATGTCACAGATGGTGAAGGGGCAGCTCTGCTATCACAGCCCTCTAGGTCTTCTCCCATACAGTTTAGCTTGAATGAAAATGTCTCCTTTTGAATTCACTTTAATTGTCCTTTTTGTTTGTGGTACAATTGTCTTCTTTTCAGGGTTTGTAATATCGAGAGGACTCTTACTATTAGTATTGCTGTCTACGTTCTTCACCAAAATTCTTGTATTCACTTATCCTGTATATTTTTGGTAATGTTACTGTGTATATCCCCCCTTCCCTATACTTTGTTCCTTCCCCTTATCCCGCTTCTTTCTTTTTGTACCCCCTTATTTGCATACACTCTCAATAACAATTATTGACTAAAAAAAAAAGAAGGTAGTGGAAAACGCACCAACTATAGACAGGGGCACCGAGGGCACAGGGGGGAGCTAATAATTATCTGGGAAATCTGATGGAGGGGCCCAGTCTGGGCCCAGGTCCATGCCCCCTTACCTAGCAGCAGCAGTTTCTGCTCTTCTCCTTAGCCCAGCGCACATTGCTTTGTACTAGGCTGCAGTGTGGCCAGGGAGGCTCTTAAAATACATTTTATTTTATTTTTTGGTAAGGGTGCATGGCCAAGCCTCCTGTGATTAGAGCACACACCCTGAAAAGTAACTGGGACCAGCCAAGCTTTCTACTGCCCTAAGGCCCTCATTCCGAGTTGATCGCTCGCTAGCTGCTTTTAGCAGCAGTGCACACGCTAAGCCGCCGCCCTCTGGGAGTGTATCTTAGCTTAGCAGTAGGGCGACCGAAAGGATCGCAGAACGGCGGCAAAATATTTTTATGCAGTTTCAGAGTAGCTGCAGACCTTCTCCTTCCTTGCGATCACTTCAGTCTGTTTATTTTCTGTTTTGACATCACAAACACGCCCTGCGTTCGGCCAGCCACTCCCCCATTTCCCCAGGCACGCCTGCGTTTTTACCTGATACGCCTGCGTTTTTACCTGACACGCCTGCGTTTTTTAGCACACTCCTGGAAAATGGTCAGTTACCACCCAGAAACACCCACTTCCTGTCAATCACTCACCGATCAACAGAGCGACGGAAAAGGGTCACTCGACCTTGTGTGAAACTGCACAGTTTTTTGTGAAAGTACGTCGCGCGTGCGCACTGTGGCCTGTACGCATGAGCAGAAATGCCTATTTTTAGCCTGACTCTCCGATTTTTAGCTTAACTCTTTCTGCATCTTTGTATAATGCCCACATGAACCCTTCAGTTCATAAACGTGTGTGTAAATCTGGCTCTGAAACTAGCCAATGCCTCCCCAGCCATGTATCTCACTACACGTCACTGCATTCCTTGGGGTAAATGTAATAGGGTACGAGAAGCCGGATTTGTGGGAGTTTGTCTGAGAATGTCCATTTTTTAAGACGGCAATCATTTACAAAGCAAAACCTCCCTATTACATTTACCCCCTCATCTGGTATCTGGGATTAGTACTTACATATCAGTCACTTGTACCATCATTTGTCATCTAATCTCATTTCTCTAGTGAAACTGCACTTGAATTATTACTGTTTTCCGTTTCAGTCTCGGGACAATCTAAATACTGCACATGTGAAACCAAAGCGTTCTATGTAATTGCTACTAGTGAAGTCAATGCCAAGATTGGTTATTATAATTTATTAAGTGCAAAATTTTCATAGCACCAAGAAAATATTAGTAATTGTAAATCCACTCCATAATTACCATCTGACTACCTAAGATCTGAAGTAGTATATCAAAAAGCATATTATATACTATAATGACCTTGTTCTTACCTCATAGGCAAACACAAGGTGGGTTTCTGGTTGCCCGGAAAACCCCCTCCGCTTGGCCAGATGTTAAATTTAGTACCACAATAGAAATAGTATATAATAATATTACGAGAGCTTCTGCCTCAACATGCAGTGTAAGCCATAGCAACAGTATATAATAATATTACGAGAGCTTCTGCCACAACATGCAGTGTAAGGGACAGAGCGGAGCTGCTGCACCTGCCCGGTGGTAGTAGCTTATTTTATCAAGTTTGCTGTATGTGTGGATCTGAGCCCTCAATCAGTGCACTAGACCAGAGAGCAGGTACGAGGAAGGAGAAACAGGTGCCTTGCTATGAGGTGGGAGAATGTGTGCTTAGAAAGCGCAGTTCTGTCTCCTACTGGTTCTGTTAAATTTGTGTTATTTATTATGGGATGTTTAACCTTTTCCCGACCACTTGTTATTTATATTTCTCTTACGTCCTAGAGGATGCTTTGGCCATTTTAGTACTATGGGGTGTAGACGGTTCCGCAGGAGCCTTCGGTACTTTAAGACTTTTCAACAGTGTGAACTGGCTCCTCCCTCTATGCCCCTCCTCCAGACCTCAGTTTAGAAAATGTGCCCGGGAGACTGGATGCACACTAGTGGAGCTCTACAGAGTTCTACTGGAAAAGACTTTGTTAGGTTTTTTATTTTACAGGGAAACTGCTGGCAACAGCTTCCCTGCTATGTGGGACTTAGAAGGGGGAAGTAGGAACCAACTTCTCAATAGTTCAATGGCTCTGCTTCCGCTGACAGGACACCATTAGCTCCTGAAGGGTACTGAACACAGCCCTTGCCTGGCTGCAGCTCACTCCCACAGCAATGCCGCCACCCCCTAACAGAGCCAAAAGACAGAAGGCTGGTGAGTATTTACCGGAGGCCTGCGGAGAGGGGTCCTCCGGTCATCGTGGCGGAATAAAGGTACCAGCGCAGTGGCGGGACGCTGCGCAGCATGTCTCTCAGCACAAGGTTGCAGAGCGCACGGGGGGGCACGCTCTGTGGGACATGATAAAAATCCTTACTCTCACTGGCATAGCAGTGCATACATGGTAGCCGCTGATGTACATACCCCTGCCAGTATAAATAATTCACTCACTGAGGTAGAATCGCGCCATTACAGGGGGGCGTGGCTTCTCCTCAGACTTGCCAAAACACTCACTGGGCACCATTTTCTCCTGCAGAAACGCCAGAGTGCTGATCCTGATTGCTGGTTCTCCTCATACATCGCTGATACAAGTACCAGGGAGTTATAGAGGGGGAGGGGAGTGCATATAACATTAGGTCTGCGGACTTAATATTGGAACAAGTGCTGTTGTTGTGTATATTTTATACAATTACATGTAGGTCACGGGGTGTGCACTGGCAAATACCTCTGTGTCCCTCTGACAGACATTAGTGTGAGTCTGTCCCCAATAGCTCCCCTGTGTGAGAGTGGTGTGTGTGTGTACAAGTGTGTACCATGGGGGTGATTCTGAGTTGATCGCTCGCTAGCTGTTTTTAGCAGCAGTGCAAACGCTAAGCCGCCACCCTCTGGGAGTGTATCTTAGCTTAGCAGAAGTGCGACCGAAAGGATCGCAGAATGGCGCCAAAATATTTTCAAGCAGTTTCAGAGTAGCTGCAGACCTACTCCTTCCTTGCGATCACTTCAGTCTGTTTAGTTCCTGTTTTGACGTCACAAACACGCCCTGCGTTCAGCCAGCCACTCCCCCGTTTCCCTAGGCACGCTTGCGTTTTTACCTGACACGCCTGCGTTTTTTAGCACACTCCCGGAAAGCGGTCAGTTACCACCCAGAAACACCCACTTCCTGTCAATCATTCACCGATCAACAGAGCGACGGAAAAGAGTCGCTCGACCTTGTGTGAAACTGCATAGTTTTGTGTGAAAGTACATCGCGCGTGCGCACTGCGGCCTGTACGCATGCGCAGAAATGCCTATTTTTAGCCTGATCGCTGCGCTGTGAACAACGGCAGCTAGCGATCAACTCGGAATGACCCCCCCATGTCAGGAGAAAGCTCTTCCCCAGAGGAACCCATTTTAGATGCACAAGAGAGTAATGAGCCTGTGTGGGTGAGAAAGTTGCAGAGTAATATGTCTAAGCTTGCAAAGAAATTCTCTGAGTCTGAACAACAGACAAAGTAGTGGAGACAGTCTGTGAAGGATGCACTGTTTACTGATCCCTCCACGTCATCCACTCGGGACCCTTCCAGTTCCCAGAAAAGGTCTCTGGCGCAGATTATGCAAAGGGACACTGACACAGATTCCGACACTAAGGTCGACACTGGTGATTTGAGAGGGGTAGACCCCAAACTAGCCAAGAGCATTCATTGTATGATAGTCTCTATAAAAGAGGAGTTAGAGTTTACCGACACAACACCTGCACCTGAGGAAAAAGATTATTTTAAATTAAATAAAAAACAGGTGGTGACTTTTCCTCCGTCTAAGGACTTGAATGCATTCTTTGAAGAATCCTGGTCTAACCCAGAAAAGAAGTTTACTATTCCTAGAAGGTTACGTGTAGCGTACCCTTTCTCTGAGGAAGACAGGCGCAAGTGGGAGTCACCCCCGATGGTAGACACCTCAGTCTTTAGGCTGTCGAACAAAATAATTTTGCCTGCCCCAGGGTCAGCGTCATTAAAAGAACCTGCTGACCATAAGTTAGAGACAACTTTAAAGTCCATCTGTATAGCTATTACTCAGGCCCACAATTGCTTCTGCGTGGGTGGGTAATGCAGTGGAAAAATGGGCAGACAACTTGATTGTTAATATAGACACTGTCGATAAAGATGATATGCTTCTAATTCTAGGTCATATCAAAGATTCTGCAGGTTACTTAGTTGAGGGTATGAAGGATATTGGTTTACTGGGTTCAAGATCCTCCGCTATGGCGATTTCAGCCCGCAGGGCACTCTGGATCTGCCAACGGAATGCTGATGTAGAATCCAAGAGAAATATTGAGGCACTCCCCTACAATGGTGAGGCCCTCTTTGGAGACAATCTGGATGCCATGATACCACTACTATATCTGGCAAATCAGCATTTCTGCCGTCGGCAGCTGCACCGGCTAGGAAAGGGTATCATTCTCATACTATGCAGTCCTTTTGGCCCAACAAGCACAAGAAAGAAAAGAGTACCTCTTTCTTCGCAGGAAGAGGGCGGGAACGAGGTAGGCGACCTGCAACACCTTCAGGCTCGCAGGAGCAGAAGTCAGCCACTGCTTCTGCTAAAACCACAGCATGACGCTGGGGCTCCCCTGTGGGAGTACGATCGGGTGGGGGCACGTCTACAGTTCTTCAGTCAGGTCTGGTTCCACTCAGATCTGGATCCTTGGATACTAAAAATAGTGTCTCAGGGTTACAAGTTAGAGTTTCAAGATCTCCCCCATGCCGATTTTTCAGATAAGCCTTACCAGTTTCTGTTCAAGACAGAAGAAAGGTGCTGGGCGCGATACAAAAATTATGTCAGGACAAGGTAATTTCCTTAGTTCCTGCACCACAACAGGAGAAAGGTTTTTATTCAAGCCTGTTTGTGGTTCCGAAGCCGGATAGCTCGGTCAGACCTGTTTTAAATCTAAAATCGCTGAACCTTTAATTAAAAAGATTCAAATTCAAAATGGAGTCCTTGAGAGCGGTGATCTCCAGCTTGGAAGAAAAAGAATTTCTGGTGTAGGTGGACATCAAGGATGCTTATTTGCATATTCCCATTTACCCTCCGCATCAAGTATACCTGACGTTTGCGGTTCAGGACTGCCACTACCAGTTCAAAAACGTTGCCTTTCGGACTCTCCACGGCTCCAAGAATTTTCACCAAGGTGATGGCGGAGATGATGGTTCTCCTTCGTACCTGGAAGATCTCCTGATAAAAGCGAGATCCAGGGAGAAGTTAGTGCAGGACATCGCACTATCCCTGACGGTGCTGCAACAGCACTGTTGGATCATAAACCTTCCAGAATCACAATTGGAACCGACAATGAGGTTGTCATTTCTGGGAATGATACTGGACACCGAGGTACAGAAAGTATTTCTACCAGTGGAAAAGGCTCTGGAGCTCCAGAGCATGGTCAAACACCTTTTGAAACCAGCACGAGTGTCGATTCATCAGTGCATTAACCTGCTGGGGAAAATGGTAGCGGCTTACGAGGCTCTACAATATGGCCGATTCCATGCCAGGGTGTTTCAGTGGGACCTACTGGACAAGTGGTCCGGATCGCATCTGCACATGCATCAAAGGATAATCCTGTCAACGAAAGCCAGAATTTCGCTCCTGTGGTGGCTACAAAGTTCTCACCTCCTGGAGGGACGCAGGTTCGGGATTCATGCCTGGATCCTGGTGACCACAGATGCAAGTCTCCGAGGTTGGGGAGCAGTCACGCAAGGGGAAAGCTTCCAAGGAAGATGGTCATGTCAAGAAACGCTTCTTCACATAAACACTCTGGAGTTGAGAGCCGTTTACAACAAAAGCTCTGTCAGCAATCTTCATTCCAGAAGTGGACAACTGGGAAGCAGGCTTCCTCAGCAGACACGATCTCCATCCAGGAGAATGGGGCCTCCACCAAGACGTTTTTGAGGAGGTAGCAAGTTGTTGGGGCGTTCCTCAAGTAGACATGATGGCATTGCATCTCAACAAAAAGCTTCAGACATATTGTTCCAGGTCGAGAGACCCACAAGCAATAGCAGTGGATGCACTGGTGACACCGTGGGTGTTCCAGTCAGTGTATGTGTTCCCTCCACTTCGACTAATACCAAAAATTCTCAAGATCATACGAAAAACAAAGGTTTAGGCAATTATCATCGCCCCAGACTGGCCAAGGAGGGCTTGGTATCCAGATCTTCAGGAGTTACTGATAGAAGATCCTCGGCCTCTACCTCTTAGGGAGGACCTGCTTCAGCAGGGGCCGTTGGTTTATCAAGACTTACCGTGGATACATTTGATGGCATGGCTGTTGAGCGCTAGATCCTAGCCAGGAAGGGTATTCCCGATGAAGTCATTCCCACACTCATTCAGGTCAGGAAGGGAGTAACGTCCAAACGTTACCATCGTATTTGGAGAAAGTATGTGTCTTGGTGTGAATCCAAGAAGTCTCCTGAGGTGGAGTTTCAATTAGGGTGTCTTCTCCTATTTCTACAAGCTGGTGTGGAGGCAAGCTTACAATTAGGGTCTATCAAGGTCCAAATTTTGGCCTTGTCCATTTTCTTTCAGAAACAGTTGACTTCTCTTCCTGAGGTTCAGACGTTAGTGAAGGGAGTTCTGCGCATCCAACCTCATTTTGTGCCTCCTGCGGCACCATGAGATCTTAATGTGGTGTTGCAGTACCTTAAATCGGACGGGTTTGAGCCTCTGCAAGAGGTGGAGTTGAAGTTTCTCACTTGGAAAGTGGTCATGTTGTTTGCTTTGGCATCTGGACGACAAGTGTCTGAGTTAGGAGCTCTGTCTCACAAGAGTCCTTACTTGATTTTTCATGAAGATAGGGCTGAGCTTAGAACACGTCAAAAATTTCTTCCAAAGGTTGTGTCTTCTTTCCATATCAACCAACCTGTGGTGGTGCCAGTGGCTTCTAATACCTCAGCCGTTTCAAAGTCCTTGGATGTCGTCAGAGCTTTGAGGACGTATCTTACAAGAACGGCTCAGATACGGAAAACAGAAGCGTTGTTTGTCCTCTATGACCCCAACAAGATTGGGTGTCCTGCTTCTAAGCAGACTATTGCACGCTGGATCAGGGGTACGATTCATCACGCTCATTCCACGGCAAGATTGCCGATACCGACTTCGATAAAGGCCCACGCTACAAGTAAAAAGGGGGTTCTTCCTGGGCGGCTGCCCGGGGTGTCTCGGCTTTGCAGATTTGACGAGCTGCTACTTGGTCAGGTGCATACACGTTTGCTAAGTTTTACAAGTTTGACACCTTGGCTGCTGACGACCTTGAATTTGGTCAGTCAGTTCTACAGGAACATTAGCATTTTCCCGCCCGTACTGGGAGCTTTGGTACATCCCCATGGTACTAAAATGGACCCCGGCATCCTCTAGGATGTAAGAGAAAATAGGATTTTTATTACCTACCGGTAAATCCTTTTCTCGTAGTCCATAGAGAATGCTGGGCTCCGGCCCAGTGCTTATTTTTCCTGCATTATGTTTTTGTCTTTTGACACAAGTTCTCGTGTGTTATGAGGTTATACAGCAGTTGATGTTACGTTATTCATGCTCGTTGGCATGGTTTATGTTGAATGCCATGTTGTGCGACATGGTTTGTATGGTGTGAGCTGGTGTGAATCTCGCCACTAGCTTAATCTTAATTCCTCTACGGACTACGAGAAAAGGATTTACCGGTAGGTAATTAAAATCCTATTTTCTTAAGTATGTTTTATACAGCCTATACTACAGACCATCTGTACTATTTATTTATTATTTATTTATTACCAGTTATTTATATAGCGCACACATATTCCGTAGTGCTGGACAGAGAACATTTTGCCCATTCACATCAGTCCCTGCCCCAGTGGACCTTACAATCTATACTCCCTACCACAGGTACACAAAGACATATTCACGCTAGGGTTAATTTTGTCGGGAGCCAATTAACCTATCAGTATTTTTGGGGATTGTGGGAGGAAACCGGAGCACCCGGAGGAAACCCACGCAAGTACAGGGAGTATATACAAACTCTGCACAGTTAGGGCCATGGTGGGAATCGAACCCATGACCTCAGTGCTGTGAGGCAGTAATGCAAACCATTACACCATCCATACTGCCCTAGGTACTTCTGCCACTTTCAGACTTCCGCACTTGCTCCAGTGTTCCGCGGAGTAAGAGATTATGGATTATATTTAAAACCCCCCTCTAGAAATCCTGTGTTTGCCCCTGTACCTCCCAACTTCTGCTTTCCTTAGTCCGGATCCTCACGTGCCATAGAGGCGTGTGCCCTGAAAAGAGGGTTGTGGTCATGGGTGGCAGTGGGCATTTCCTCTGGTGGGGGGCATGGCCCTGTGGCACGAGCTTGATTTTATCATTGTGGGGGCATGCCCATCACTCGCTGAACAGCTGAGCAGCCTTCAGTTCACCTCCCTACACTGTATAGATGCTGTATGCATGGCATCTATTCAAGGATCACCCGCTGCTTTGCATAGTAGTAGAGGTGATCCACTAACCTCCCACCAGCCCATGGGACACTGTTGCCCGCGGGTGGGACAACAGGACAGTGTCCAAATAGCAGGACGGTGCCGCTGGAATCAGGACAGTTGGGAAGTATGCCTTGTTGGATATTAGAGGACTTTTTTTTTTTAAATAAATGTTTATGTATAAAACTCAGAATCTAACATAAGAAATCCAGACATTGGAAACATCAAGAAAAATCTGGACATATCCAATGTTCATGGACACATATTTAAATACTAGAACTGTCTCTGGGAATTAATGATATTTGCCAGCTATAGTATGTATAGACTGGTAAAGTCTAACTTTCACATTTTAGTGTATAGGACATAAAGTAATTTCCCCATATTCAATAAGAACATGTTAAAGTGTCCATAAGTGTTGATTGACATCTGCACTTACCAGTGAGCTTTTGTAAAGCATCAAATCCATGTTTCAGTGCAATTATATCCAAGAATGACACAGTCCCATCTTCAAATCTAAAAGAAGATTAAATACAGGTAAATTCATCATATATCTTAAAAAAACAAACAAACACAGAGCCTTAAATTACTTTTTAAGGGACCTATTTAATAAGCCTTGGCGATAGATAAAGTGGAGAGAGATAAAGTACCAGCCAATCAGCTCTTAACTGCCATGTAACAGGCCCTGTTTGAAAAATGACAGGAGCTGGTTGGTTGGTACTTTATCTCTCTACACTATCACTTTTCAAGGCTTAGTACATCTGACCCTTAGACTCCAAAGTACCAACCAACCAGCTCCTAACAGTCATTTTTCAAACAAAGCCTATAACGTGGCAGTTAGGAGCTAGTTGGTTGGTACTTTATCTCTTTACACTTTATCACTCTCCAAGGCTTAGTACACCTTTCCTCTTTATCACTTAAAAATTAAAGATAATGATTTGATGCAATGATAAAGGAAAAAACAAAAAAAACAAAAAATAACACTGAGGCAGAGGCGGTCGCTGGGCGTTAGGGGGCTGGAGGGTGGCATTAAGCCACCGTTTAGGGGAGTAGTCCGGCCAACGCAGGCATGACTGGACTGTTGGGGTGGTGGGCCGCGGCGGCTGCGTGATGTCACACACAACCGCTGCGGGCCGGGTAGCGATGAGTAGCTCCCGGCCAGCATGCTAAAGCTGTGCTGGTCGGGAGCTACGTTTGAAGTGCATAGGCATCGCCTTTGCACTTCTGCGGGGGAGGGGCCGCACTGACATGCGGGGCAGACTAGCCCTGTGCTGGGTGTCCCCCCGCATGTCAGTGTGAATGATCGTAGCTGTGCTAAATTTAGCACAGCTACGATCAACTCGGAATGACCCCCATTGTCTCCTCTCCTGTAGTTACCACTGTCGTGTCAGGCTGGCAACAGCAAAGATTAACAGTACGGGGGAAGCATCATGCGGCCAGACCCAAATGTACTGACTGAGCAATCAAACTGAAAATAAACTACAGCTTACCAGCAGCTCTTGCTGCTGGGAGATGTAGTTTATTTTCAGTGTCTTCATTAGTGTGGTGCTGTGGTGTGGGTACCAGTAACCACAGCTCTTGGCTGCCCAGACGCTATTGAGCATCTGTGCGGGTGGTGCTGTCAGATGGTGCACCCACAGTGCATATGCGGTGTGGGCAAGGCACTGTGGCACACACCTACAGTAGTTACGGCCCTGGGTTATAGTGTTTGTGTGCAGGGCAAATATTGACTGCTTTTTCATGTAGCTCAGAAATGTTAGCTTTATTTTTACACTGCAATTTAGATTTCAGTTTGAACATACCCCACCCAAATCTGAATCTCTCTGCACATGTTACATCTGCCCCACCTGCAGTGCAACATGGTATTGCCCAGTTGTGTGCTTTTGTGCTTTTCTAACAAACCTGAATCAGGCCCAACATTCATTGAGAATTCTTGCTGTTTAGGGGTCCGTACATCTGTGATAAATTGGGATAATCTGACATTTTGCAGATGATTGTGTCAATAAGTCTGCAATGTAAGGGGTTCACAGATCGCAGATTTCATCCACAAATCGATTGGGATTATTAAATCAGGTTTTTCAACATATTTAATTTCACAGATAAATTGGGACCGTAGATTGCTAGTATATGGGAAACAATCAGCAGATCTACAGACAGTTGCTAGTAAACTGATGAGTCTTTTAACATTGGCAGATCTATATCTGTAATGTATGGACAAGTCAGGGGGATTGGAGTAACAATACATCTGGAAAATAAATCACAAGATCTTTGAAATAATAAATTGTGTTTGTTGATGTATGGGCCCCTTAACAGCCCATCCAAAAATGAGAAACTTGTCAGTTTGTCCCAGCCAGAAACTACTGTTACCGACATTCAGCTACATACAGCAGCAACTCTGTAACACAGTCTCAGTGATACTTTGTAGTTGCTAAAGTTATTAGCAACAAAGCTTCCCTTCTACCAAGCTAGTAGATAAAGAGCACCTTTCTGTCAAAGTGACAGGTACCACGCCCCCTTTCTCCTGGGGCACGCCCCCTTTAATATTAAATTATAGTGTTTGATATCGCTTTTATATAAAATTTAATATAAAATTTATAGAGTTCGATATTAAACTGTATTAAAAGATAATGGCTTTGAAAAGAGTTTCACGTAATACCAGTCGCAGAATGTCACACAACGCAGTGCATCAAAACAAGCGGTTGAAAGATGCATATTACACAGTGTTATAGTTCTCACATTCCAGCAGCAAAAACTTCATGCAATGTCACATATGGTACTATTTAAAATCATACTATGTCACACATGGTACTGATTTAAAAAGCATATTGATTTTAATGACCGTGTCCATTTTCTTAGATGCACGGAAGCGTCACACATGGTACTGATTTAAAAAGCATATTGATTTTAATGACCATGGCCATGCATGATTAATGATGACAGCGCAAATTTCAAAAGCTTTAGATGTACGGACTAGCCAAGCATGTAACAAAAGCATCTGGTTATTATTAATGTACACAAAGTCTATGTATTGACTCAAAATGGCATCTTAATTTTAAACAGTGCTGTAACAAGCCAGTATGTGATTTATCTATCTATCTATCTATCTTCTTTATTTAAAAGCACAATAGTTTAAATAGAAACAGCAACATGAATGTTGGGAATACAGGGCATAAGAACATGGCAAACATTACAAACATTACACATATGAGTTCATACTGCACATTGCAACTGCACAATAGACTCGACATATTAGACATATTATGCATGTATGCCTAAAAACGAAGGCTGCAATGGCACATAATACAGCAGGGTAAATTATAAGTATTTGGTACATTTTTGAAGTGTGGAGTACAACGTTTAAGAATCCGCTAACAGATTATATTTTCATTGTAACTGAAAAGAAATATCATACTTAATAAATTATACGTCCAAATAAAAGCTTAAGATGTACGGACTAGCCAAGCATGTAACAAAAGCATCTGGTTATTATTAATGTACACAATGTGAATCTCTGCAAAAAAACATTAGCACCACCTACAGGTCTATAGTATTGACTCAAAATGTTATCTTAATTTTAAACAGTGTTGTAACAAGCCATTATGTGATATATATATATATTTATAATTTTTTTTTATTTAAAAGCACAATAGTTTAAATAGAAACAGCAACATGAATGTTGGGAATACAGGGCATAAGAACATGGCAAACATTACACATATGAGTTCATACTGCACATTGCAACTGCACAATAGACTCGACATACAGATGTGTCCACGTACATCTTTGCTTTTTTACAAATTTGGCACAACATGAAAAACACGGCTAAGCTGTTCTTCACGAGTAGCGAGTGGATGAATTTTAAAATTTTTGTTTGCCATAATAGAATATGTATAAAGTAACATATTAAAGAAGAAAATTCAGAAAAATCACAAGGCATGGCTAAATCTCTGAATCTATGTCATTCAAAACTGCACCATACATGGCGGGATATAGCAAAGCTGTATGTGGACACATCTGTATTAGACATATTATGCATGTATGCCTAAAAACGAAGGCTGCAATGGCACATAATACAGCAGGGTAAATTATAAGTATTTGGTATATTTTTGAAGTGTGGAGTACAACGTTTAAGAATCCGCTAACAGATTATATTTTCATTGTAACTGAAAAGAAATATCATACTTAATAAATTATACGTCCAAAGTGCATATGTTTAAAACCCCCGCCCCTGAATCTTGTAAATGTGGGATAGCATATCACAGGTTGGTGGGGGCCATTTGGCTCATAGCCATGACTATAAGAATGGGACACAGCTCTGAAGTGGTACACAGCTCTGAGAAGGAATTTCAACTGAAGTTACATTGCTATACACACGCACAACATCATGGTAAGTGTTATTATTATTATTATTATTATTATTACTACTCTAACTGGGGTGTGGTGTGTGCAATGCCTTGTAATTATTATTATTATTATTATTATCATTATGGCTCTAATGCATGGGTCGTGAGGAGGTAAAATTATTATTATTATTATTATTATTATTATTAAATTATTATGGCAATAATGATTGTGTTGCGAGGGAGGCAGTACAGATGCTATATGCTGTCTCATATTATACAAACGTTATATTTTAAAGATATTTTAACGTATTTACATTTTAATCTAGTTTAAAAGAACATTATTATTATTATTATTATTATCATTATGTCTCACGCTGTATCATATTTTACAAATATGGCTGTGAATTAGGTGTAATTGTTTGTGGCTTACTGAAGGATGTTTAAATATGTGGTAATAGTGTCATCTAGCGGCGCATTTTGGAAATGCATTTAATATATATATATATATATATATATATTCAAAACAAATACTCTCCCTCTGCGCTAGTTTGTTAAAACTATCACCCTAAAATGAAACGTATACTTTTTGGTACAGGCAGCCTATTCGACTAAGTCCCCTGTTAGAAGGGACCAAAGATAGAGAATATGCAACAATAGAAGAATTAGCGCCAAGGAGTCACATCAACTCCCACTATTCCAACCCTAAACTGGTTGTCACTTTTTAACATAAAATAATATGTTCCATCATAAAACATTTATTAAAAACATATTCAAATCAATACAGAGGAGATGTATTATTATTCCACACTTTAGGATGTATGACTCTTAGCGCTGAATACAAAATGTTGAAGGTTCACAACAATCTCCTCCTTCTCCTTACAGTTGGTTCGGAGATAGCTTCACAACACAGACAACCCTGTGTATATATATATATATAATTTAACGGTGCTGTATTATTTCATGTAAATCATTTGAAGACAGATGCTATAGGCTGTCTCATATTATACAAACGTTATATTTTAAAGCAAACCACATTTAATGTGTGCATAGTTTAAAAGAACACTGGTATTAATCGTATCTCATTTTCATTATTGGTTCAGCGACAGACAATGCAGAACATCACCAACAAAGATAACGACATGTGCACATCCGGTTCCGAAGATGATGTTTTACCAAGTTATCAAATGAACCATGGTAAGCTAAGTCTATAAATACCATTGACACGTTTTTATTTATTTTTAAAAGTTTAAATAGTACGAACTTATAGCCAAGGCCTACAATTTGTTCATTTTTACTTATTTTTAAAAGTTTAAATAGTATGAACGTACAACAGGTTGGATACAAAGTTAAGTAACTAATTCAAAATTTTATTTCGCACAATTAAACGACAGATGCCGCAAACACAGAGAATTTCGATGATGTTGGAGGAAGTCCGTTTGGTTCAGATTACAACGTCATTACAGATTTCACTAACATTTTGGAATTGGCGCCTGCCTGTGAGTAACATATAATAATAATAATAATAATAATAATAATAATTATAACATAATAATGAAAAAGATTTATATTTTAAAATAAATTAAAAATAATGAGGTTAAACGTCTGTAATAATTTATTTTTTATTTTTTCACCGGCTAAATAATTAAAAATAAACCTTGTACCGTTGTGCTGATTTGTTGTCACCTGTACACACTTTATATTCTCAATAATACAACTCTTTTTCATGTTATTCTAATTTTATACCGTATGTAATAATTATTTTTTATTTTTTCACCGGCTAAAGATTCCACAATAATGGATGATGCGACGGCTGACAGTATTCTGCGGGACATATTGAACAAACCTGAATATTGTCACAACACTGCTATACAGACCGGCAATGCGGTTGATGAGCGACAGTTTTTTCCCCACTCGACAGGGGGCCGGGCTAAAACATTCAAATATAAAGCAGGTGTGTAATCAAAAACTGTTATATGGTATATTGTTATGCAGTGACTTAAATGCTGATTTACGTGCATCTGTGTTTATCTTTATTTTATAATATATGTATTACAGATGATGCTGTAGCAAGACGATATGATCCAACGATACCAGTAGGCCATGATACAGTTGCGCAAATACACATGCCTAGTACAAGCAGGAAAACAACAAAATGCACAACTGCCGCTGAAACGGAGAACCATCAATTCGCAACAGCAGGTGTGTAATCAAACACTGTTATATGTTATATTGTTATGCAGTGACTTAAATGCTGATTTACGTTCATCTGTGTTTATATTTATTTTATAATATATGTATTACAGATGATGCTGTAGCAAGACGATATGATCCAACGATACCAGTAGGACATGATACAGTTGCGCAAATACAAAGGCCTAGCACAAGCAGGAAAACAACAAAATGCTGAAACGGAGAACCATCAATTCGCAACGCCGTCGATCGTACATAACCACCTAAAGGAGAATGCTAGGCCATCGGTTATGGGGATGCATCATGGCTGTGTCAACCCGAACAAACGCAGGACGGCTCGACCAAGAACGAATGAGAAAAGTCATAATTCAGCATTTACCGATCTTAAAAGAAAATTGTCGTATACCGAAAATGATACGCCGCAACGGAGAAGGATCGCGTTACAAACTGTATCAAGCGTAAGTAACGAGGGCGATGTAACATCAAAACACATCATTTGACACTGCAGACCGGGATGTCGCTGGTAATACAAAGACTGTAAAGGTTAAGAGGGCATAACTCCTCTCAAGAATGAAAGTTAAGCAAATGTTGCATGCCGGTGTAATCATAATTCCTGATACACAGATTTGCGCTGAAACAGAAACACGACACATAGCCGGTAGTGGTGTGTTATTAAATATTGACTCAAGAAGTAATGTTAAGCAATTGTCGCAATCTGATGTAATCACAATTCCTGATACACAGGATTGCTCTGAAACAGAAACAAGACACATAGCTGGTAATGATGAGTTATCAAATACTGATGATATAAATGCTCAAGAATTTATTACTCCCTGTGTAGAGTCAACGACACAAGAACAGCAGAATAGTTCTGATGAAGTGTTATCAGCTGTTGCAGGAATTCCTGGTAATACTTCAATGGTTGATTGGGTAACATCAACGCCCAATATTTTTACAACGGACGCCGGGGCACACGCATTGGGATACCGCCCGACATAGTTTATGGAAGTCAAAATACAGAACAAGTAGGCCAAGACGCTGAAATACAATTTTACGCGTTGTTGGGTAAGATACGGGAAGATGTTGCGAACATGGGTCTAAAAGCCGGGTATTTGTTAAAACACATTAAAGGTGTGAGCCATGGTGTTAAATGTAAACAAGACATTGTTAAAGAAGTTGTTGAGTTGTATATGAATGTCATGTCAAAATACATAGATCGGTCATTTAAGACAACTGAATTTATTAAAGCCAACATACATCATTTTGCAGAAATAATTGAAACTGAACCGTGAATTGGCATGATAGGAAATGGTTTGAAACGTGTTTTACATTTAAATGCCTGTAAAAAAAATAAACAAATTAAACCTTGTGTAACATACAAAATCTCACAGTTATTCCGACGTGCAAAGGTGAAACAGGCTGTAACAACAATAACCAGATTGAGAAAGAGCAATCGGCACAGGGAACGGGTGGTAGGCGGTGGGCAGAGGGCGGTGTTTGTAGAATTTGAACATCCACCACCCCGGGAACGTATGGTAGGCGGGGAGCAGAGCGCGAGGCATGTAGATTTAGAACAATCACCACCCCAAGCATTACCGATTGACGAGTCACAGCCTGACAATATTGAGCGCATTGCAAGCCCCATATATGATGAGGCACGCGGGGTTGAGTCACCCGGTAATGATGAAGGTCGGCAACATGTATACTTAGAAGCTATTAACCGTTATGAGCTTTAGCTTTTGATCACAAAATACCCTGTTTTGAACATGTATATTGTGACAGGTGTTGTCTCTACCGGCGAACAGACCATAACTGCCGGGGCCTAAAGTGTCCCATCTGTAAGGTGTCCATTGATGGGTTTTAAAACCATTTGTGTTATATACAAACCATCAAGCCGGAAGAACCCACAAATAAATACATATTTTATGATTTTGAGTGTATGCAGGAGACGGGGGTGCACATACCTAACTACTTTTACGCTATAACATTAACGGGGGAGAAAGACTGGGAGTTTAAGGGTGTTGCGTGTATCGAAGATTTTGTAAGGACGTTCATGAAACCAAAATTTGCGCATTACACATTCATAGCCCATAATGCAGGCTGTTATGATGCGTATTTTGTGCTGTGCCAGCTGATTAAGGAGAAATTAAAGATGGAATTATTATCTAGAGGCGGCAACATAATGTGCATCATGGTAAAAGATTTGAAGATAAGATTTATCGACTCTTTGAATTTTTTACCAATGCGGCTTAGCAAGTTACCAAAGGCGATGGGGTTTGACAGTACCAAAGGTTATTTCCCACATTTTTTTAACACAGCTGAAACCAAAATTACATAGGCGCTATGCCGTCAATAGAGTATTTTGGTCCACAATACATGATGCCTGATGAATTATCTGAGATTACAGCCTGGTATAAACAGTATGTACACAAGCCGTCTAACTTTCAAAAAGAGCTCATACGATATTGTAAAGACGATGTGAAAATATTACAAAAAGCTTGTGAGGCTTTCATATAGGCTGTTATAGCCATGACAGAACAGGAGTTTCTAATAACAAAGGAAAAAAAAAGGTTGTGGTTAAACGACACATCGAGGCTTTTCAATTAGTCACGTTGGCATCCATCTGCATGTCCATGTACCATTGTAAATTTTTACAGGAAAAGACACTGGCCCTTGTACCGGGTGATAACTATCACAATACTCAGAAGCGTTACTCAACGCCTGCCATACAGTGGTTAATGTACATAGAGCACAAAGAAGGTGTGAGTATAAGACACGCTTTACAAAGGGTCGAGAAGAAAGTTGGTAAATACAGCCTGGATGGTTACGCCGTGATTAACGGCGCACCCACAGCTTTTTAATTCCAAGGTTGTTTTTATCACGGCTGTGGTGCTTGTTACAACGCCGATGATAAAAACAAACTGACTAAAACGGCCTACGGTCAATTGCACCACAAGATGCAGGTAAAGTTGCACTACCTTAAACGATGTGGATTTCAGATACATGAAATGTGGGGTTGTGAATGGAAGTCTATGCTAGAGTCTGATGAGGAACTACAGGATTTTCTGAAGGGTAAAGAATTACCCGAACCCTTGGAGCCACGTGATGCTCTTTATGGCGGACGCACGAACACCATAAAGCTGTATCACAAAACAGATTGTGATGAAAAAATTCACTATTTTGACTTTATCAGCCAGTACCCTTTTGTTAACAAAACCAAAACGTATCCTATACAACACTCGCGCATCATTTATAAGGATTTTGGTGATGTCACAAAGTATTTTGGTTTTGCCAGGGTTAAAGTTTACCCGCCTCGTGGGCTATTCTTTCCGTTTCTGCTGATTAAAATGGGCAGTAAGTTAATGTTTCCATTATGTCGCACATGCGCCGAGTCTGGACAGACTGAGCCGTGCGTTCATGATTCAGAAAAACGGGCACTCATTGGTACATGGTGTACCGTGGAACTAAACTTGGCTGTAGAAATGGGGTACAGGGTGTGTAAAATCTATGAGGTGTGGCATTTTGATGAGAGATCTGACAAATTGTTTTCAGGTTACATTAAAACGCACCTTAGGGGTAAACAAGAGGCCTCTGGTTATTCCGAATGGTGTACAGACTCCGTGAAACGCCAAGAGTATATAGACGCCTATCAAAAAGGCGTGTCTTTACGTCCCGATCACATAGAAATCAACCCCGCCAAAAGACAAATTTCAAAATTGTTTTTAAATTCCTTATGGGGTAAATTTGGCCAACGTAGCAACATGCCCAATATGTGTCTAGTGACCGATCCCGACAAACTTTTGAATACGCGTTCTTACCGTACTATGATGTGTTCGCTTTGGACTTTGTTGACGATGATACCGTTATGGTAAATTGGAGGTATGCCAAAGACCATTACACCAGGGGCGCAATTTCAAATGTAACTATAGCCATCTTTACAACTGCTTATGCTCGTGTTGAACTGTACAAACTACTGGATAGATTACAAGATAGATGTCTTTATCATGACCCAGATTCTGTAATTTTGTCAGTAGACCCGGTGACTGGAGCCCACCATTGGGTGATTATTTAGGTGAGTTGACTAGCGAACTACCCACAGGCACCCATATAACAGAATTTGTCTCAGCCGGTCCCAAGTCATACGGCTATCAACTAAACAACGGAAAGACCTGTTTAAAAGTTAAAGGTATAACGCTCAATGTTGATAATGCGCAGCACGTTAACTTTGACAGCCTGAAAGAACTGGTCCATCTTAAACCTCGAAGGCGACGACCAGAAAAAGGTTGTGATCCGTCAACCCGGTATAGTACGTGTGAAAAAGTGCTGGAAGATAGAGACGCGTACTTTGCAGAAGACGCAAAGGTGTGTTTATATTAACGGTCTCTTACGGACAACTTCACAACACTGCCGTTCGGCTATTAAGATGGACACCAGATTTCAGCACCCTTTCTCCTGTATTTTAGTGGGATCGTCCAATTCGGGTAAAAGTTATTTTGTGAAAATGCTGTTGCAGCACGCTGCAACACATATGACTCATGTACCTGATAATGTTGTTTGGTTTTACACCTGTTGGCAGCCTATATACAACCAACTTCTGCGTGATTACCCCGGTATGCGTTTTATAGAGGGTTTACCAGAGTCTTTTAGCGATGATCAACTTTTTCCCCCTGATAAGATTAATTTAACAGTGATTGATGATCTGATGGACGCAGCTAGTAATAATTCTGAGGTTGAGAAAGCTTTCACAAAGTATGTACACCATTGTAATCTCAGTATCCTGTACCTTGTCCAAAACATATTTTGTCAAGGTAAAAAGAGCAGGACTATACATTTAAGCACAAAATATATGGTCCTGTTCAAAAACCCCAGGGATAAAATGCAGGTGGGCATTCTGGCTAGACAAATGTACCGATCGAAACATCGTTTTTTCCTCGAATCCTATGAATCCGTGACAGAGGCCCCTTATGGGTATTTACTGGTTGATTTAAGAAACAACACTCTTGACGATTATCGTTTACGAAGCGGCTTATTCCCACCAGACACACCTGTTGCTTTTGTCATTAAGAAGTGCGGTTCTATAAAGCTATAACCGTACAACCTTTAGTCATTCGTTGTCATTATAACAACAGTGAACATGTCGGGATGGATAAGACGTAATTGGGCGCTTTTAAAAACGTTAATTAAAGCAACACCAACCCAAAGAAACGCTATTTTATCCAACGCTTCAAACGATTTAGTCACAGCTATTTGTGAGATAGCGCTCAACACGCTTAAAGGTTAACTACCGCTGTCTCAACAACAGTTGAACTACCTTAAAAAGAAGCAAGAGCTTATAAAATCACTTTGTAATAAGAAATGTGCCATTGGAAAAAAGAAGAGGTTGGTTAAACAGTCGGGTGGTTTATCGGTTCGCTGCTTGGTTTTGCTATACCGCTAATTATAGAACTATTGTCAAATCGCTGATGGAGTATGCTGAGAAAATGTATCTGGTGCCTCAGAATCAGATAGACCGTTTACATAACAAACCGAACAGCGACAACATATGTAAAACAGCAACGCACGGTCTAGATGTAGAGATCGTGAAAATACTACAGAATAACGATTTATCAGAATATGAAAAAGCAAAGCGATATACAACGTTGTTGGAGAGATATCTGGTGTTGAGTAAACAGGCTGATAGTGAATTGTCAACTTTAGCTCTTTTATCCCCCGTTGCAAAATCTGTTCATGAATCAAATAACACGACACAACCTGCTGCGCCCGATGCTGTTTATCATGAGCTTTTGAGCGGTGTTAATGCCCGATATAAAAAAACTGTGAAATACTATTGAGTAAAATGACACACTCTAAACACATCACAGACTGGAACAGTAAAGGGGAGTTTCTATACAAAGGCAGCGCTGTACCAGGTTCCAACATGTTAGATTTAATAAGAAGCATCACGCAAAACCACGATGTGTCGAGCCGTAATACACCAAACGGTTGGCCTAAATTTATGCGGGCTATGTCTGAACTAAATATTCCCTCAACCGTCATAGGAAATGCGGCAAATAGAATGTACCTAGATCGCTTAAAAGCCAAGAAACAGGAGGACTCTGATGGCGCTGTGACATCGCCCATGTCGCTACAAACCCTTAACAAAAGTCGAATAAATGTTTTAAGTCCCCCAGGGTTAACAACGCCGCATGGGTACCTACTGCCTAGGAAAAGATCCGTAAATCTATTTCAGGATTCACAGTGGCTGAAACTATAACATATAACTAATTGAAACTATTTTTATACACTGTATTTTGTGTTGGCATTTTGCGCCACAATGTTTAACTTATGTCAATAATATTTTATGTAATGTTTTAAATGTGTGTCTTTACCGTGTTATATATATCAATAAAATATACTTATGATTTATAAAAACATTTTGTTCTTTGTTTCTATTGCTGTAAATGGAAGAAATTTCAATCACTCGATATAAAGTTTAATTAACAACGTTGTTTATTAGAAAAACATCATAGATATGATATGTTGTACATAAAACGCATCAAACTGAATGTTGATTACAAGTTACACAAACAGCATTGTACGTAATACGCTTCACACACAACGTTGTGTGTGAAATGTTTTATGTACAACGTGCCATAGTTATGCCGCGTTGTACATAAAATGCTTCACACACAACGTTGGTTACAAGTTACACAATTCTGTATATATCTATCTGCATAATGACTCAGACAATGACTTCTTGGGAGCCGTCTTACAAAATTTGAAACAAAACAATCATTACGTTTTGTGTCATCACTAAAACGGGCCAGTACATCCAAATATTTGTAATTTTACACATGTAAAATATAAAGTATACGCAATATTGACCGCAAACGGTGCTGTTAAAATTTTGCAACTGATTATATTGGTGATAAATACTTTTTTAATTCATGTTTAAAAAATGTATTATTGCTTTTGGGAATAGGGGGCTGTCAGTGGCTAACCCGAAAGAATCAAAAAAGTAACATTCACGCTGTTCGTTAAAATAAACGGCCAACCAGTGCTCACCCGGCTGCCCGCTGCTATGCGTATTGATTACAAATGCGCAGGGGTATTGAGCCAGTTTACCGACCGGTAACATATCGCACGGATACGTTCCTTTAAAAATATGCCATGTGCTTTGCACAGCGTACAGAATACAGTTTATCTGTAATGTGTTCATTTTTTCAGCAGCGTAGTGTTAGTTTATTTCATTTATAGATAATCGTACAGCACATTGCGCCTTTGATTAATCTCGATGATGTTATCAAATATATATTATAACATTGACTGTCCGGTCCAACGCTTCTGCAAAGCGGAATTCGGCACGTAGATTGCCTGTTCTTATCAGGGAAAGGTGTTCTCCACACTCCTGTTCAGGTGAAAGATCAAAAGCAAATAGCGTGTAGCCTCTGAGGTACTCTTCGCGGTCAATCAGTATACCATTGTCAGATTTCTGTTTATTTGTGATCTGTATGAGTGACATATACTCTCTTACAGCATTACCGCATTCAAAGTCGGGTTGAAATGGTTTGGCGGGGTGCGGTGTTCTATCCAGATAAAGGGACGCAAAAATTACATTTTTATGTTCAAAGCAAAGGGGATTTCGGTTATGGATTCCTGAAAATGATTTGTTATCCACAATGCAGGCTATAACGGTTTTCGGCACTTGACCTAAAAATAGATTTTCTAGATTAAATACTCTACTGCCTGCTGGTACGCTGTAGATTTTCATCCCAACGCGGTCAATCGCGTATTTCGCGTTACCGTTTAACAGGGCCTGCGCGTGCGTAATCCGCACGGCCGGTGAGACCTGCACTCTTTTCACGAACAGGGATCTGTATTTTAAAGGCATCTGCTTCAGACGACATTAAGCAGAATGCGTCTTTGTTTCTGGTTAGTTTAATCTTCAGATCAACAGCGTTTAAAACTAGTTTATGTTGATGGAAAAGGTCACAGTGAAGCGGTCCTAGCAATTCAACCATGTGACTCTGCTCTGTTGCTCCTGTTCGTTTTTTGAACCCCGTATTCGGGCCGTCCAGCGCCGTGTTGTTAAATTCTCCAGCCGAATCTTTGTAAAATAATCCTGTTGTGTGCTTTGTTGACAAAGCATCCGAGCTGTAATTCAATATAGTCTCAATGTACGCGCGGTATGCGTAAAGATTGTTGGATTGTGATATGAGCCTGTCGCCCAAAGTTACATCTACTTGGTTGAATAAAGTCGCTATAATAAGTGCGACCCGCGCACCTTGCGGTATCGGTGTGTTATCGGTTCGTACGATCTTGCACGTCACGTACAACAGCGTGTTGTTCAGATCGTAGTAGTGTTCACCGCTGGCAGCTATATAAAATTCAAGCGGAGCTGTGTCGGATAACGCCGCTAAAGGTTGAACTTCGACGTATAGACTTTTCTCTATGCTAGTTTGTGTCGGGGGGCATGTCAAAAAGATCCAGCTCTGTTTTTGCACATTGGACGGACTCGTGGTGTATGAAAGACATGTTTAAAAAATATCACCAATGGTGCGCTTCGGCTTTCTCTTCTTCTTTGAGTTGCGCCGTCTCTGGTTTTTATTTAAAAAGGGTATGTCCCAAGGCGGAAGCTCTATCATACGCTTCCGCTTTCTTTTAGACACACCTTTTCTTGTATATATTAGTCCTGAACCGTCTTGTTTTGCTTGGTTCGCATCGTGTATCTTATTTACCACGGCCGTTGTGGCTTGTCCGATAACATATGTCGCTATATTATGTGCCGCGGTCTTCATATGCGGTTTAGCTAACTCTAAACCTCTCCGAAAAAGAGGAACAGCTTTTCTGAAAAGACTTCGAAAAATACCGCCTAAACCGCAGCCGTACATGCAGCGAAAACCTGGTAATCCATTACCGGCTTGAGATTTATAATATTGCGCGTAGAGACCCGGATCGCCATAACTTTTGACAGCGACCATTCTGCTTAGTTAATAAAATTCAGTTTTGCGTCGTCTGAAGTGTAGCTTCACGATCGCTTTCCCAAACTTAAATGCCATGTTCTCGTTCTGGTCGTTCTTTATCTCTATGGCTATCGTGTCAAAATGTGTTTTGCACAATGGTATGTATCGTATTGTGACCACCTCATTGTTATAACCCTTCATTTCAACAGTGCGAAGTAGCGGTACATAACTATCCCCGACCCGCTGGTGTTCGATAATGTCTGTGTACACATACATCGTATATTGGCCGCCTTTGATGTCGGCTCATGGTTTAGAAACCTTTGTTTTAGGTTGTAAACCCAGTATCCATGTCGGCTTAGAACCGGCGTGGATTTAATACAACAGCTTACTGTCGCATGTTACAACACGTGCAAACGGATCGTACGTTAGTCTTAATCCAACGTCCAGTTTCAGTTGTACAATTTCAGCGTTGATTACGTTCAGTAGCGCTTCTATTGTTTCATAAAAAAACGGTTTAATGAATAAACTTGCGACTCTCCCCACTGGCTGATCCTCCGTTCCATTCCATGATAATTGCAGTCTACAATCTTGTAAATCCAATGTATTCCACGTGTGCGGATATTGTATCTCTGTAAGTGCTACTTCCCATTCGCCATTTAAGTCTATTGGTTTAGCCAACTTTGTCGTATAGTTAGAAATCTTATTTTGCGGGAAAGTAACCGCTGAGGCGTTGCTGGATAAAGTTATGTAGAACGACTTGTCATCCATCGCTCATCTTGTTTAGATAGTGATGAGCTTTATATGTCTTTTATCACCAATGCCGCGACCCAACTGTTAAATTTTGCGGGGTACCCGCGCCACTTGACGAACGCATATTTTCGGCCTCTGACCATCTTATTTTTTTAAAATCTTTTACACTTTGTAAACCCTGTTATAGTTTTTTGGTATGCTTTGAAGCTCTTCGGGGTAAAAACTACCTGTTATAACTTCACCGTACAAATCTGTCAAATTATAAAGCGGCTTAAGCCCATTAGTGTTCACACCATGTACAACAAATATCTCCTCAGAAAAACTCTGTTCGTAGCCTTTCTGAAATATGTCCTTATATTTAGAAATACGGACGTGGTCACCGATTCCTAAACAAACGGGGGCTTTCTTACTTCTAAAGTAATCACCGTAGGTCGTTTTGAAGACACTCAATGCGTTAGAGTCATTCACATAGTTTGGTGCGCACTTAATCGTTCTATGGTATGTGTTATTATAGCTGTGTATGAAGTCTTGTAAAACATCTATATATCTGTAGTTGTTCTTTGCCATGAAATAGTGCCACATTCGTGTTTTTTAAGTCCTCTATAATATAGCTCTATAACAGCCGCTTTCACATCGTTATTGGTCGTGATATGATTTATAACGTATTTTTATAACACCTTTTTTAGGTTTCTGTTTAGAAACTCTTTACCATTATCGGTTTGTAGCTTCATCGGCACAGTACCCCGCTGGAATATTTTTTCAAAAGCATTAGCGACTGTTGCGGCGTTCTTAGCGGTCAGACTTTCAGCCCATGCCCTCTTACTGAATATATCGATGACTGTTAATATGTATTTAATACCATCGTTGTATTTTGACAGATCTATCAGTGAAACCATATCACATTGCCACTGTTGATTTACACCCGGTACACAAATCATGTTCCTTTTATAGTTTTTTCTTGACGGTTTGTGCAATGTGTATGCGTCTTGTTCTTGTAACCACTTTCTTACGTCGGATCTTTTAAATTTATTTTTAACCGACCCATAATATTTATCAATGCCGCTAAAACTACCTGGTTTTAACACTGTGTAATATGCATCTTTCATCCGCTTGAATTGACGCGCTGCATTGCGTGACATTCTACTACTGGTGTTACGTGACACTCTTTTCAAAGCCATTATCTTTTAATACAGTTTAATATCAAACTCTATAAATGTTATATTAAATTTTATATAAAAGCGATATCAAACACTATAATTTAATATTAAAGGGGGCGTTCCCCAGGAGAAAGGGGGCGTGGTACCTGTCACTTTGACAGAAAGGTGCTCTTTATCTACACAAGCTCCCAAGGATTACTAGGCATACTCGGGGGTGTGGTATACAAAATCTACATTCATTTGGCCTACAGTCATTAGGGCGACCCAATATGGTTGACAGTTACAAGGTGGACATGGAAAAATGTTTTCACATATGAAGGTCAACACTGGAAAAGGTTGACATGGACAAAAGGTCAACAGGGTCAAAAAGGTCGACATGACAATGGTTGACACACAAATGGTTGATACTTTGTATTTTGGGGATAGTGTGAATATTTTTTTCATGTAGGACCACCATTTGTAGAAATGCGTCCCCTTGCAGGCTCGCTTTGCTCGACAAAAAAAAAATAGACCCAAAATCACGTGAACTTGACGATCTTTTGAACCTGTCAACCTTTACCGGTGTCAACCTTTCATATGTCAACCTTTTGCTCATGTCGACCTTAATGCCCATTTTAATATTTACAAGCTTTCTGTATTTTTGTATTTTTTGAAAAGCTTTTCTGTATTTCATTGTTTCTGTACTACATTATGTTCATTCTGTCTGTTAAGTGCCTTGAGTACGAGAGCTATATAAATAAAATTACTATTATTACTATTATTATTTATTTTATGTGTTTGAGTATTGGGCCGCATTGCCTTTATCAGAACAAATCTGGTGCATTTTAAATTTCATGCTTTTTCTTCATACATATTTAATTGAGTGATTTTTTTTGTATATATGTTGCCATCCTTAGGAATATGGGAGTTTATCCTACTTTTCCTATTATCACATATCAGCACCATTTTGATTGTGCCATTGTTCACATAGTTGTTAATAGTACAATTTTGTAGACCAGCTAATTGAATAAAATGTCAGTTTTAATAACCTAATTTGCTATATCGTCCTGAAGTTCTCTCTCCTAGAGTATCTTTGCCCCTTTCCATAATTTAGAAAAATAAGAAGGCTAATAGGTGTCAGCAGGGATGGAATAGTAAGAAATGATGAGATATTCAGTGAGAGCAGTAAAAATAAGATTTTACTTACCGGTAAATCTATTTCTCGTAGTCCGCAGAGGATGCTGGGGACTCCGTAAGGACCATGGGCAAAGACGGGCTCCGCAGGAGACATGCGCACTTTAAGAAATAATTTAGTTCCTGGTGTGCACTGGCTCCTCCCTCTCTGCCCCTCCTCCAGACCTCAGTTAGAGAACTGAGCCCAGAGGAGATGGACAGTACGAGGAACAGATTTTTGTTAATCCAAGGGCAAGATTCATACCAGCCACACCAATCACACCATATAACTTGTGATAACAATCCAGTAAACAGTATGACAATAACATAGCATCAGTTCACGCCCGATGCAACAATAGCGTAACCCTTATTGAAGCAATAACTATATACAAGTATTGCAGAAGAAGTCCGCACTTGGGACAGGCGCCCAGCATCCTCTACGGACTACAAGAAATAGATTTAACGGTAAGTAAAATCTAATTTTCTCTAACGTCCTAGAGGATGCTGGGGACTCCGTAAGGACCATGGGGATTATACCAATGCTCCGCGGGAGAGTGCGGATGACTCTGCAGCACCGATTGAGCAAACATGAGGTCCTCCTCAGCCAGGGTATCAAACTTATAGAATTTTGCAAAGGTGTTTGTACCCGACCAAGTAGCAGCTTGAAACAGCTGTAGTGCCGAGACCCCTAGGGCAGCCACCCAAGAAGAGCCCACTTTCCTAGTGGAATTTGCCTTGATCGATTTAGGTAACGGCAATCCTGCCGTAGAATGCGCCTGCTGAATCATGATACAGATCCAGCGAGCAAGAGTCTGCTTTGTAGCAGGGCCGCCAAGCTTGTTGGCTGCATACAGAACAAACAGTGCTTCTGTTTTTCGGACTCTAGCCATCCTGGCTACATACATTTTCAAAGCCCTGACGACATCAAGGGACTTGGAATCCGCTAAGTCCCGTGTAGCCACAGGCACCACAATAGGTTGGTTCATATGAAAGGATGAAACCACTTTTGGCAGGAACTGAGGATGTGTCTGCTATTCCGCTCTATCCATATTGAAAACCAGATAGGGGCTATTATGTGATAAAGCCACTAATTCTGACACTCGCTTAGCCGAAGCCAGGGCTAATAACATGACCACCTTCCAAGTGAGATATTTGAACTCCACCATTTTCAGTGGTTCAAACCAGTGTGACTTTAGGAAGTCCAAGACCACATTAAGGTCCCAAGGCGCCACCGGAGGCACAAACGGAGGCTGAATATGCAGTACTCCCTTCACAAAAGTCTGAACTTCTGGGAGAGAAGCCAATTCTTTTTTAAAGAAAATGGATAGGGCCGAAATCTGGACCTTAATGGAGCCTAATTTAAGGCCCAAATCCACTCCAGTTTGTAGGAAGTAAAGGAAATGGTCCAGATAGAATTCTTCCGTAGGAGCATTCCTGGCCTCACACCAAGAAACATATCTTCGCCATATACGGTGACAATGTTTTGCTGTTACTTCCTTCCTAGCCTTTATCAACATAGGGATAACCTTAGCCGGAATAACTTTTTCCGCTAGGATCCGGCGTTCAACCGCCATGCCGTCAAACGCAGCCGCGTTAAGTCTTGGAACAGACAGGGTCCCTGTTGCAACAGGTCCTGCCTTAGAGGAAGAGGCCACGGATCATCCGTGAGCATTTCCTGCAGATCTGGATACCAGGTCTGTCGTGGCCAATTTGGAACAACGAGGATTGTTCTCACTCCTTTTCTTCTTACTATTTTCAACACCTTGGGTATGAGTGGAAGAGGAGGAAATACATAGACAGTCCGGAACACCCACGGTGTCACAAGGGCGTCTACCGCTACTGCCTAAAGGTCTCTGGACCTGGCGCAATACCTCTGTAGCTTTTTGTTGAGGCGGGACGCCATCATGTTTATTTGTGGCAGTTCCCACCGACTCACAATCTGTGCGAAGACTTCTGGATGAAGTCCCCACTCTCCCGGGTGTAGGTCGTGTCTGCTGAGGAAGTCTGCTTCCCATTTGTCCACTCCCGGAATGAACACTGCTGAAGAATCCTGGTAGCTTCCGCCATTGCCGCTCTGCTCCTTGTGTCGCCTTGGCGGTTTACATGAGCCACTGCGGTGATGTTGTCTGACTGGATCAGAACTGGTTGGTCGCAAAGCAAGGCCTCCGCTTGACGTATGGCATTTTATATGGCCCTTAGTTCCAGGATGTTGATGTGCAGACAAGTCTCTTGACTTGACCAAATACCCTGGAAATTTCTTCCCTGTGTGACTGCTCCCCAACCTCAGAGGCTTGCATCCGTGTTCACCAGGATCCAATCCTGAATGCCAAATCTGCGGCCCTCGAGAAGGTGAGCACTCTGCAGCCACCACAGGAGCGACACACTGGCCCTGGGGGACAGGGTGATCAACCGATGCATCTGTAGATGTGATCCGGACCACTTGTCCAACAGATTCCATTGGAAAGTCCTCGCATGGAACCTGCCAAAGGGAATGGCCTTGTATGAGGCCACCATCTTTCCCAGGACTCGAGTGCAATGATGCACGGACACCTGTCTTGATTTCAAAAGGTCCCTGACCAGAGTCATAAGTTCCTGGGCTTTTTCTATCGGAAGATAAACCCTTTTCTGGGTCGTGTCCAGAATCATGCCCAAGAAAGGCAGACGAGTCGTAGGAACCAACTGCAACTTTGGGATATTGAGAATCCAGCCGTGTTGTTGTAACACTTTCAGTGAAAGAGATACGCTGTTCAGCAACTGCTCTCTTGATCTCGCTTTTATGAGGAGATCGTCCAAGTACGGGATAATTGTGACACCCTGCTTGCGCACCATCATTTCCGCCATTACCTTGGTGAAAATCCTCGGATCCATTGAGAGACCAAACGGCAACGTCTGAAAATTGGTAATGACAGTCCTATACCGCAAATCTTAGGTACGCCTGATGAGGTGGATAAATGGGGACATGAAGGTACGCATCCTTTATGTCCAGTGACACCATAAAATCCCCCCCTTCCAGGCAGGCGATGACCGCTCTTAGCGATTCTATCTTGAACTTGAACCTCTTCAAGTATAGGTTCAGAGATTTTAAATTCAATATGGGTCTGACCGAACCGTGCGGTTTCGGAACCACAAACATGGTTGAATAATAACCCCTTCCCTGTTAAAGGAGGGGAACCTCGACCACCACCTGCTGAAGATACAATTTTTGTATTGCATTTAACACTATCTCCCTCTCTAGGGGGGAAGACGGTAGGGCCGATTTGAAAAAACGGCGAGGAGGCACCTCTTCGAATTCCAGCTTGTAACCCTGAGACACAATTTCTATTGCCCAGGGATCCACCTGGGAGTGAACCCACATGTGGCTGAAATTCCGAAGACGCGCCCCCACTGGCCCCGACTCCGCCAGTGGAGCGCCAGCGTCATGCGGTCGATTTTGCAGAGGCCGGGGAGGACTTCTGTTCCTGGGAACTAGCTGTATTGTGCAGCTTCTTTCCTCTGCCCCTCCCTCTGGCAAGAAAGGACGCACCTCGGACTTTCTTGTTTCTTTGTGAACGAAAGGACTGCATTTGATAATGCGGTGCTCTCTTAGACTGTGAGGGAACATAAGGCAAAAAAATTGACTCTCCAGCCGTAGCTGTGGAGACCAGGTCTGAGAGACCTTCACCGAACAACTCCTCACCCCTGTAAGGTAAAACCTTCATATGCCGTTTTGAGTCGGCATCACCTGTCCATTGCCGAGTCCACATGACCCTTCTGGCAGAAATCGACAGCGTTTATTCTAGAACCCAGCAGACTAATGTCTCTTTGAGCATCTCTCATATAAAGGACAGCGTCTTTAATATGCCCCAGGGTCAATTAAACAGTATCCCTATCTAGGGTATCAAACTCCTCTGATAAGGTATCAGTCCATGCCGCTACTGCACTACAGACCCAGGCCGACGCGATTGCCGTATAAATGGACGTGTATAAATGGACTTCAGGGTACCCTCCTGTTTGCGATCAGCAGCATCCTTGAGGGTAGCCGTATCCTGGGACGGCAGGGCTACCTTTTTGGATAAGCGTGTTAAAGCTTTGTCCACCCTAGGGGAGGATTCCCATCGTAACCTGTCCGTTGGCGGGAAAGGATATGCCATAAGAATCCGTTTGGAAATCTGCAGTTTTTTATCTGGAGATTCCCAAGCTTTTTCACATAACTCATTCAGTTTGTGTGAGGGGGGAAAAGTTACCTCAGGTTTCTTTCCCTTATACATATAAACTCTTGTGTCAGGGACAGGGGTTTCCTCTGTGATGTGCAAAACCTCCTTAATTGCTATAATCATATATCGGAGTGATTTAGCCAACTTTGTCTGTAACTTTGCATCATCGTAATCGACACTGGAGTCAGAATCCATGTCGGTATCTGTGTCAACAATTTGGGATAGTGGGCGCTTATGAGACCCCGACGGTCCCTGTGACATAGGATCAGGCACGGGTTGAGACCCTGACTGTCCCAATGCATCTGCCTTGTCTAATCTTTTATGCAAGGAATTTACATTACCATTTAAAACCTTCCACATATCCATCCAATCAGGTGTCGGCGCCGTCGGCGGAGACACCTAATTCATTTGCTCCCGCTCCTCTCCCACATAGCCTTCCACCTCAGACATGTTGACACAAGCATACCGACACACCACACACACACAGGGAATGTCCTTTCTGAAGACAGTTCCCCCACGAGACCCTTTGGAGAGACAGAGAGAGAGTATGCCAGCACACACCCCAGCACTATATAACCCAGGAATAACATAGTAACTTAATGTTAACCCAGTAGCTGCTGTTTATATACTTTTTTGCGCCTAATTATGTGCCCCCCCCTCTCTTTTCAACCCTCTTCTACCGTGTATCAGCAGGGGAGAGCCTGGGGAGCTTCCTCTCAGCATGCTGTGGAGAAAAAATGGCGCTGGTGAGTGCTGAGCGAGAAGCCCCACCCCCTCGGCGGCGGGCTTCTGTCCCGCTTAAATTTTATTTCTTTGGCGGGGGCTCCTACATATATACAGTGCCCAGCTGTATATATGTGTTCATTTGCCCGAATGAGGTCCCAAATGCTGCCCAGGGCGCCCCCTTCACCCTGCACCCTAATAGTGACCGGAGTATGTGTAGGTGTGTGGAGCAATGGCGCACAGCTGCAGTGCTGTGCGTTATCTCCAGTGAAGCTCACAAAGTCTTTTGCCGCCTGTGAAGTCTTCTTGCTTCTCATACTCACCCGGCTTCAGTCTTCCGGCTCTGCGAGGGGGACGGCGGTGCGGCTCTGGGATGGCTGGCGAGGGTGTGATCCTGCATACCAATCCATCTGGAGCTAATGGTGTCCAGTAGCCTAAGAAGCAGGACCTAGCTTCAGAGAGTAGGGCTGCTTCTTTCCCCTCAGTAGGAGGAGTCTGTTGCCAGCAGAGGTCCCTGAAAATAAAAAACCTAACAAAAAACTTTCTATCAGCAAACTCAGGAGAGCTCACTGAAAAGCACCCAGCTCCTCTGGGCACAGAATCAAACTGAGGTCTGGAGGAGGGGCAGAGAGGGAGGAGCCAGTGCACACCAGGAACTAAATTCTTTCTTAAAGTGCCCATGTCTCCTGCGGAGCCCGTCTTTTCCCATGGTCCTTACGGAGTTCCCAGCATCCTCTAGGAAGCTAGAGAAAAGGGGAGTATAAAGAACAATGGGGGTCGAGAGGATGGTAGGGGAAGAACAGCCAAAAATGGTATACCAAGAAAAAAATGAATAAATTTAAAAATCCTAGCAAAGAAAAAAAATATACCGATAAAAAATGGTGTTACTAACCTAAATTCACCTAAAATGTATGTTTGTAAATTCAAGAAGCCTATCAGGCAAAATGGGGGAATTAGCACTGGTAGCAATGAGAGAACAATATGATATTATACAGTAGGTATTACTGAAACTTGGTGGGATGATTCTCATGACTGGGCAGTAAACTTGGAGGGCTTTATCCTCTTCAGGAGAGATAGGGCAAATAAAAGGCGAAGCGGAGTATGTCTCTATGTTAAGCCAATCTAAAAACCTTATATAAAAGGAAATTATTTATGAGGGTACAGGAGATAACAGAGTCATTATGGGTGGAAATATCACGTGGAGGTAAATGTTCAAAAAACTACTAGTACTAATAGGAATAGGCTATAAACCACCACATATTAGTGTGACTGAGGAAGCACAACTCTTACAGCAAATATAAAATTCATACAGCAATGTAAGAAATGTTAATTATGGGGGATTTCAATTATCCAGACATAAACTAGATAAATGAGTCATGTGATACAGCTAGAGGTAATAAAAGATCACTACTTGTCCCAAGTAATTAAGGAACTAACTAGAAGTAGGAATATACTGGACCTAGTAATAACAAATAATGTAGAGGTAATATCAAATATCAAAGTAAGGGAGACCTTGGGTAATAGTGATCATAATATGGTCTATTTGAAATAAGTTTCCAAAAGCAGCAATGTAAGAGCTCAGCTAAGACTTTTATTTTTAGAAAGGCAATTTTTTTATGCTTATACACGCTCTAAAGGAGACAGATTGGGAAATATTGTTTAAAGGTAAGAACACTTGAAATGTGGGATGCTTTTAAAATGTTGCTCGACAAATATACACATGAGTTCATTCCCATGGGCAACAAAGGCAAGAGTGGTAAATATAAGCTGATGTGGCTAAACAAGAAGGGAAGGGCAGAAATGGAAAAAAAGAGGTGTGCATTTAAAGCATTCAAGTCAGATGGGCATGTGGGGTAATTCCTCTACTATAAGGAAAGTAATAAAAAATGCAAAATGGAAATCAGAACTGCTAAAATAGATGCTAAAATAGATAACGAAAACAAAAATTTCATTGGAATGCAAAACAAAACCCAAAGTTCTTTAAGTATATTAACAGTAAAAGGTTAAAAAAAAGACAATATATATAGGATCCTTAAAAGTCAGTTAGGCGTTCGGTTTATTGATGACAAGGAAAAAGCAAATTAATTAAATGAACCTTTTATGTCAGTTTTTACTTGAGAGAATCAAATGGTGGAAATTTTATATAATAACAGAAATGATAATGTCCCGTTAATTAATAATCGTTTGAGTGAGGAACTAAGCAAAATTAAGACTAATAAATCTCCTGGCTCAGATGGACTTCACCCAAGGGTTTTAATGGAGCTATGCTCAGAAATAGCAAGGCCTTTATTCTTAATTTTCAGTGATTCAATTACATCTGTATTGGTACCGAGGGACTGGTGAAAATATTAGAAGGTATATTAAAGGATAGCATTCAGGAGTACCTGAGGTCCTGCAGGATTATTAGTAGCAACCAGCATGGGTTTGTGAGGGACAGGTCATGTCAAAAAAACATAATTAGTTTCTACGAGGAAGTGAGTGTGAACTCAGAGCTGGGAAACACAGTGGATGTGGACTATTTAGATTTTTCTAAAGCCTTTGACACTGTGCCACACATGAGATTGATATACAAACTAAGAGAGCTTGGTCTAGGAAGCAAAATTTGTACTTGGGTCAAAAATTGGTTGGAAAATAGAGAAAATAGAGTGGTCAATGATAAGTATTCAAACTGGGTTAAAGTATTAAGTGGTGTACTACAAGGGTCTGTACTAGGGCCACTTCTCTTAACATATATAACCTGGGAGACAGTCTTGAGAGCACAGTGTCCATATTTGCAGATGACACTAAACTGTGTAAAATTATTAAATCAGACAGAGATGTTGACTGTCTATGGAATGACTTAATCAAACTGGAAGTTTGGGCAGCGATGTGGAAATTGAGGTTTAATATAGAAAAATGTAATGTTATGGATTTTCGGACTAAGAACAAACACGCAGCCTATAAATTAAATGGGGAAAATGTAGGAGAATCGGTAATGGAGAAAGATTTTGGTGTGCTCAGTAGACTTAGTAGCAATGACCAGTGTCAGGGTGCAATAGCAAAGGCACATAAGGTATTAGCATGTATAAAACGGTGGATGGGGAAGACAGTGTAATCCTGCCACTGTAGAAATCATTGGTACAGCCACATCTGGAATACAATGTACAGCTCTGGGCACCACACTATAAAAAATACATATTGGAACTCAAAAATTTCAGGGATGAGCTACAAAATTGATTACAGGCTTAGAATCATTAGATTGTAACGACAGACTAACTAGGTTAGATATGTTTACGTTGCATAAGAGGCGACTAAGAGGAGATATGATTAATATGTACAAATACATTAACCTCTTGCCTGGCATGGTCGTATCAGATGCAACCATGCATGCAAGTGCTCTATCTGACCTGGTCGCACAGGATGCAACCAGTCAGATAGAGAGTGTTAGCAGCGGCAGGGAAGAGAAACTTCCATCCGCTGCTGCTGTCAGAGGGACCGGAAGGTCCCTCTGCCTCCTTGCACTCTCCCCCTGTGTCTGCCGTGCTGCCGATCACTGCTGATCGGTCAGCATGGCAGGATCCCCTCCCTCCAGCGGCTGCAGACAATGGCAGCCGCTGGGGAGTGTAAATGAACCCTCCCAAGCCACCCCCAGACCCCCCCCCCCCCCTGTATACCTCCAGGCTATACTGGCTTTCAAAATGAAAGCTGCAATGGTCCCGATGTTCCGATGGTCGCAATGTTCCCGATCAATGTTTTGATGTTTGAAAAATATATTTTTTTCTTTTTTTTAACTAAAATCATTTGGGATAGTGTTAAAGTCATGTTCTTCACCTAATTCACTCATATAAAAACCGGACAATTTTGGAGCGGTTTTCTGCTAAATAAATTGTCAGGCAATTTGTTTATCGATAGATCTGAACAGAACAGAACGCGTGGCACCCCCTAAGGTTAGAGGAGAGGACTTTTAATACCCGGCGAAGGAATGGTTTCTCCACAGTGAGGGCAGCAAAGATATGGAATTCTCTGCCGGAAAAGGTTGTAATAGCGGACTCAATTGATGAGTTTACAAATGGATTAGACAAATTATCAGCAGAAAAAGAAATCCAAGGATACAACCTTTAATAATGAGATAAAATATAGGTTGAAAATATATATTTAATAATGAGATAAAATATAGGTTGAACTCGATGGACAAATTGTCTTTTTTCAGCTTGAACAATTCTGTTACTAATGTCTTAGCACATTGCTTAAAATATGGAACTTAAACCATTTGTAGACTTAGGGACTAATTCAGATCTGATTGCCGCAGCAAATTTGTTAGTCAATTGGTAAAACCATGTACACAGCAGGTGAGGCAGATATAACATGTGCAGAGAGAAGTAAATTTGGGTGGGGGGTGTTCAAACTGAAATCTAAATTGCAGTGTAAAAATAAAGCAACCAGTATTTACCCTGCACAGAAACAATATAACCCACCCAAATCTAACTCTCTCTGAAAATGTTATATCTGCCCCCCCTGCAGTGCTCATAGTTTTGCCCATTAGCTAACAAATTTTCTGCTTCAATTGATCTGAATTACCCCCTTAATCTGTCTCTAATCAGGATGTCACGGTGAAGCCAGCTAATGGTGACATTCCAAAGCCTTAATGATCACTGCATCATGTGCCACGCATCTGTGATTGCCATCAGGGCTAGATTAAGGCTTGTGGGGCCCCCAGGAAAACTGATGGCCTAAATAAGACCTGATCGCAGCAGCAAAATTTTTCTCTAATGGGCAAAACCATGTGCAGTGCAGGTGGGGCAGATATAACATGTGCAGAGAGAGTTAAATTTGGGTGGGGTGTGTTCAAACTGAACCGAATCGAACCCCCCCCGAACTCCACGTGTCAAACACAGTTCCGAACCCGGCTCGGTTATTCCCGCCTGACTCAGAAAACATCATCATCCCGCTGTCGGATTCTCGCGAGATTCGGATTCCATATAAAGAGCCGCGCGTCTCCGACATTTTCACTCGGGCATTGTAGAGAGTACAGAGAGGACGTGGCTATGTTCACTCAGTGTCAGTTCTCAGTATCAGTGCTTATTGCTGCTCAGTAATACTAGTACAGTGTCTCTCTTGTGCTGCATCTTGCTGCTGTAGGGTGCTGTGGTAGTAGTGTCCTGAGACTGTGCAGCGGTCATCATCACTCCAGTCACAGTGGTATCTGGGGGGTGACAATTCCAGAGTGCTTTTGTGCTGCTCACTAATACTAGTACAGTGTCTTGTGCTGCATCGTGCTACTCAGTGTCAGCTCTCAGTAGTATCATCAGTGCTCAGTATCACTGCTCATTGTCTTGTGCTGCATCGTGGTGCTCAGTAATACTACATTACTAATACTAGTACAGTGTCTTGTGCTGCATCGTGCTGCTCAGTGTCAGTTCTCAGTAGTATCATCAGTGCTCAGTATCATTGCTCATTGCTTGTGCTGCATCGTGGTGCTCAGTAATACTACATTACTAATACTAGTATAGAGTCTTGTGCTGCATCGTGCTGCTCAGTGTCAGTTCTCAGTAGTATCATCAGTGCTCAGTATCACTGTTCATTGTCTTATGCTTCATCGTGGTGCTCAGTAATACTACATTACTAATATTAGTACAGTGTCTTGTGCTGCATCGTGCTGCTCAGTGTCAGTTCTCAGTAGTATCATCAGTGCTCAGTATCACTGCTCAGTGTCTTGTGCTGCATCTTGCTGCTGTATGGTGCTGTGGTAGTGTCCTGTCACTGTGCATAGGTCATCATCATTCCAATCACAGTGGTATCTGGTATCTGTCTAGTGGTATCTAATTCCAGACATTACTGCTGTCTAATTCCACATAAATTACTGGCATATAATTTCCACACATTCAAAAATTGAGAACAAAAATTGGATGGTAAAATAGGGAAAGATCAAGATCCACTTCCACCTAGTGCTGAAGCTGATGCCACTAGTCATGTCAGAGACGATGAAATGCCATCAACGTCGTCTGCCAAGGCCGATGCCCAATGTCATAGTAGAGAGCATGTAAAATCCAAAAAGCAAAAGTTCAGTAAAATGACCCAAAAATCAAAATTAAAATCGTCTGAGGAGAAACGTAAACTTGCCAATATGCCATTTACGACACGGAGTGGCAAGGAATGGCTAAGGCCCTCTCCTATGTTCCTCATGACTAGTGTTTCAGCTTCACATGACGATGGAAGCACTCATCCACCCTTTAGAAAAATGAAAAGAGTTAAGTTGGCAAAAGCACAGCAAAGAATTGTGCGTTCTAAATCACAAATCCCCAAGGAGAGTCCAAATGTGTCGGAGGGTGCGATGCCTGACCTTCCCAACACTGCACGGGAAGAGGTGGCACCTTCCACCATTTGCACGCCCCCTGCAAGTGCTGGAAGGAGCACCCACAGTCCAGTTCCTGATATTCAAATTGAAGATGTCACTGCTGAAGTACACCAGGATGAAGATATGGGTGTTGCTGGTGCTGAGGAGGAAGTTGACAATGAGTATTCTGATCCCGGGGAGACAGTAGTTGTCCGTGGGATGAATAAGGCCATTGACATGCCTGGTCAAAATACAAAAAAAATCACCTCTTCGGTGTGGAATTATTTCAACAGAAATGCGGACAACAGGTGTCAAGCCGTGTGCTGCCTTTGTCCAGCCGTAATAAGTAGGGGTAAGGACGTTAACCACCTATGAACATCCTCCCTTATACATCACCAGTAGCGCATTCATCATGAGTCATTGACAAGTTCAAAAACTTTGGGTAACAGCAGAAGCAGTCTACTGACAACTAAATCCCTTCTTCCTCTTGTACCCAAGCTCCTGCAAACCACATCACCAACTCACTCAATGTCAATTTCCTCCTTAGACAGGAACGCCAATAGTCCTGCAGGCCATGTCACTGGCAAGACTGACGACTCCTCTCCTACAGTAACTGGGATTCCTCCGATGGATCCTTGAGTGGAACGCCTACTGCTGCTGTTGCTGCTGGCGCTGCTGTTGTTGCTGCCGGGAGTCGATCGTCATCCCAGAGGGGAAGTCGGAAGACCACTTGTACTACTTCCATTAAGCAATTGACTGTCCAACAGTCCTTTGCGAGGAAGATGAAATATCACAGAAGTCATCCTGTTGCAAAGCGGATAAGTCAGGCCTTGACAACTATGTTGATGTTAGACGTGCGTCCGGTATCCACTGTTAGTTCACAGGGACTTAGAGAATTGCTTGAGGTAGTGTGTCCCCGGTACCAAATACCATCTAGGTGCCACTTCTCTAGGCAGGCGATACCGAGAATGTACACAGACGTCAGAAAAAGTGTCCTCAGTGTCGTAAAAAAATGCAGTTGTACTCACTGTCCACTTAACGACGGATATGTGGACAAGTGGAGCAGGGCAGACTAAGGACTATATGACTGTGACAGCCCACTGGGTAGATGTATTGCCTCCCGCAGCAACAACAACGGCGGCACCAGTAGCAGCATCTCGCAAACGCCAACTCGTTCCTAGGCAGGCTATGCTTTGTATCACCGCTTTCCATAAGAGGCAGACAACCTCTTACAGAAACTGAGTAACATCATCGCAGAATGGCTTACCCCAATTGGACTCTCCTGGGGATTTATGATATCGGACAACGCCACCAATATTGTGCGATTACATGTGGGCAAATACCAGCACGTCCCATGTTTTGCACATACAATTAATTTGGTGGTACATAATTTTTTTTAAAAACGACAAGGGCGTGCAGGAGATGCTTTCAGTGGCCCAAAAAATTGCGGGCCACTTTCGGCATTCAGCCACCGCGTGCTGAAGACTGGAGCACCAGCAAACACTCCTGAACATGCCCTGCCATCAGCTGAAACAAGAGTTGGTAACGAGGTGGAATTCAACACACTATATGCTTCAGAGGATGGAGGAGCAGCAAAAGGTCATTCAAGCCTATACATCTGCCTGTACGTATACTGGCAGGAAAAAGAGGCAATTTGGAGGCCGTTGCACAAACTGGCTTTATTTTACCTAAGTTGGCCACTCTCCAGTGTGTACTCCGAAAGAGTGTTTAGATCAGCCGGTCACCTTGTCAGCGATCGGCGTTAAAGGTTACTTCCAGAAAATGTGGAGAAGATGATGTTCATCAAAATGAATTATAAATTCCTCCGTGGAGACATTTACCAGCAATTGCCTCCAGAAAGAACACAGGGACCTGAGATGGTGGATTCCAGTGGGGACAAATTATTACTCTGTGAGGAGGAGGATGTACACAGTGAAAGGGGTGAGGAATCGGAGGATGATGATGAGGTGGACATCTTGCCTCTGTAGAGCCAAGTTTGTGCAAGGAGAGATTGATTGCTTCTTTTTTTGGTGGGGGCCCAAACCAACCAGTCATTTCAGCCACAGTCGTGTGGCAGACCCTGTTGCTGAAATGATTGGTTTGTTAAAGTGTGCATGTCCTGTTTATACAACATAAGGGTGGGTGGGAGGGCCCATGGACAATTCGGAAACACGTTTCTCACCGCCCAGGCTGCCAAGGCCTGAGTTATCCGCTTTGCAGCAGGATGACTGCTGTGATATTTCATCTTCATCGCAAAGGACTGTTGGACAGTCAATTGCTTACTGGAAGTAGTACAAGTGGTCTTCCGACTTCCCCTCTGGGATGACGATCGACTCCCAGCAGCAACAACAGTAGCGCCAGCAGCAGGAGGCGTTACACTCAAGGATGCATCGGAGGAATCCCAGGCAGGAGAGGACTCATCAGACTTGACAGTGACATGGCCAGCAGGACTATTGGCTTTCCTGTGTAAGGAGGAAATTGACACTGAGGGAGTTGGTGGTGTGGTTTGCAGGAGCTTGGTTACAAGAGGAAGGTATTTAGTGGTCAGTGGACTGCTTCCACTGTCATCCAAAGTTTTTAAACTTGTCACTGACTTATGATGAATGCGCTGCAGGTGACGAATAAGGGAGGATGTTCTGAGGTGGTTATCGTCCTTACCCCTACTTATTACAGCTTGACAAAGGCAACACACGGCTTGACACCTGTTGTCCGCATTTGTGTTAAAATAATTCCGCACCGAAGAGGTAATTTTTTTTGTAATTTGACCAGGCATGTCAATGGCCATATTCGTCCCAAGGACAACAGGTGTCTCCCCGGGTGCCTGACTTAAACAAACCACCTCAGCATCAGAATCCTCCTTGTCAATTTCCTCCTCAGCGCCAGCAACACCCATATCCTCATCCTGGTGTACTTCAACAGTGACATCTTCAATTTGACTATCAGGAACTGGACTGCGGGTGCTCCTTCCAGCACTTGCAGGGGGCGTGCAAATGGTGGAAGGTGCCACCTCTTATCGTCCACTGTTGGGAAGGTCAGGCATCGCACCCGACACAATAGGACTCTCCCTGGGGATTTGTGATTTAGAACGCAAAATTCTTGCTGATCACACAGGAGTCAGTTGCTGTGTTTTGGACTAGACGATGATGGAGTTATTGGCAGATCAGTTCCTGTATTTATTTGCTGAGAGAGAGAGAGATATTAAGAGGAGGATGCATTGAAAGTTGTGATGTGCACCGGACATTTTTCGGGCTTTGTGTTTTGGTTTTGGATTCGGGTCGACGGCCCTGTTTTGTATTCGGACGCATTTTGGCAAAACCTCCCTGAAATTTTTTTGTCAGATTCGGGTGTGTTTTGTATTCGGGTGGTTTTTTTTTTTTAAAAACCCCTCAAAAACAGCTTAAATCATAGAATTTGGGGGTCATTTTGATCCCATAGTATTATTAACCTCAATAACCATAATTTCCACTCATTTCCAGTCTATTCTGAACACTGAACACCTCACAATATGGTTTTTAGTCCTAAAATGTGCACCGAGGTCACTGGATGACTAAGCTAAACGACCCAAGTGGCCGACACAAAAACCTGGCCCATCTAGGAGTGGCACTGCAGTGTCAGACAGGATGACACTTCAAAAAATAGTCCCCAAATAGCACATGATGCAAAGAAAAAAAAGAGGTGCACCAAGGTTGCTGTGTGACTAAGCTAAGCGACCCAAGTGACCGACACAAACACTAGTGATGAGCGAGGTTCGGTTTTACTCGGTTTTACTCGGTTTTACTCGGTTCTCAAAACGGCATCTTATTGGCTATCCAAAACACGTGACATCCGTGAGCCAATAAGATGCCGTTTTGAGAACCGAGTAAAACCGAGTAAAACCGAGTAAAACCGAATCCGCTCATCCCTAACAAACACCTGGCCCATCTAGGAGTGGCACTGCAGTGTCAGACAGGATGGCAGATTTAAAAAAAATAGTCCCCAAACAGCACATGATGCAAAGAAAAAAAGAGGTGCAATGAGGTAGCTGTGTGACTAAGCTAAGCGATCCAAGTGGCCGACACAAACACCTGGCCCATCTAAGAGTGGCACTGCAGTGTCAGACAGGATGGCACTTCAAAAAATAGTCCCCAAACAGCACATGATGCAAAGAAAAAAAAAGAGGTGCAATGAGGTAGCTGTGTGGCTAAGCTAAGCGACCCAAGTGACCGACACAAACACCTGGCCCATCTAGGAGTGGCACTGCAGTGTCAGACAGGATGGCACTTCAAAAAATAGTCCCCAAACAGCACATGATGCAAAGAAAAAAAGAGGTGCCATGAGGTAGCTGTGTGGCTAAGCTAAGCGACCCAAGTGGCTGACACAAACACCTGGCCCATCTAGGAGTGGCACTTCAGTTTTCTAACGAAAGGATGAGTGCTTCCATCCTCATGTGAATCTGAACCACTAGCCATGAACATAGGCCAGGGCCTCAGCCGTTCCTTGCCACTCCATGTCGTAAATGGCATATTGGCAAGTTTACGCTTCTCATCAGACGCTTTTAATTTTGATTTTTGGGTCATTTTACTGAACTTTTGTGTTTTGGATTTTACATGCTCTCTATGACATTGGGCATCGGCCTTGGCAGACGACGTTGATGGCATTTCATTGTCTCGGCCATGACTAGTGGCAGCAGCTTCAGCACGAGGTGGAAGTGGATCTTGATCTTTCCCTATTTTACCTTCCACATTTTTGTTCTCCATTTTTTAATGTGTGGAATTATATGCCAGTAATATATCAATAGCAATGGCCTACTGTACTGTACTATATATGTATACTGTTGGTCACCAAAATGCTGCACTGTAATACTGTATATACTGCTCACAAAAATGCAGCACAGATATGGAATGGATACTTGCAGTGACACAGAGCTGCAAGATACAGCAATGGCCTACTGTACAACTATATACTGTTGGTCACCAAAATGCTGCACTGTAATACTATATATACTGCTCACAAAAATGCAACACAGATATGGAATGGATACTTGCAGTGACACAGAGCTGCAAGATACAGCAATGGCCTACTGTACAACTATATACTGTTGGTCACCAAAATGCTGCACTGTAATACTATATATACTGCTCACAAAAATGCAGCACAGATATGGAATGGATACTTGCAGTGACAAAGAGCTTCAAGATACAGCAATGGCCTACTGTACACAACTATATACTGTTGGTCACCAAAATGCTGCACTGTAATACTATATATACTGCTCACAAAAATGCAGCACAAATATGGAATGGATACTTGCAGTGACACAGAGCTGCAAGATACAGCAATGGCCTACTGTACAACTATATACTGTTGGTCACCAAAATGCTGCACTGTAATACTATATATACTGCTCACAAAAATGCAGCACAGATAGGGAATGGATACTTGCAGTGACACAGAGCTGCAGGATACAGCAATGGCCTACTGTACAACTATATACTGTTGGTCACCAAAATGCTGCACTGTAATACTATATATACTGCTCACAAAAATGCAGCACATATATGGAATGGATACTTGCAGTGACACAGAGCTGCAAGATACAGCAATGGCCTACTGTAATGTACTACTATAATTATATACTGGTGGTCCCCAGTCCCCACAATAAAGCACACTGAGCACAGATATGGAGCGTTTTCAGGCAGGGAATGTAGATATTTTCAGCACACTGAGCACAGATATTTGCAGCACACTGAGCACAGATATTTGCAGCACACTGAGCACAGATTACGGAGCTTTTCTGGGAGAGAACTCAGCCACGTCCTCTCCGTTCAATCTCCAATGCACGAGTGAAAATGGCGGCGACGCGCGGCTCTTGATATAGAATACGAATCTCGCGAGAATCCGACAGCGGGATGATGACGTTCGGGCGCGTTCGGGTTAACCGAGCAAGGCGGGAAGATCCGAGGCTGCCTCGGAACCATGTAAAATAGGTGAAGTTCGGGGGGGGTTTGGATCTCGGAGAACCGAACCCGCTCATCTCTAGATATCAGTATATATCAATGTTGTGTTTCTGGGACTAAAACACACATGGACTAACATTTAAACATAAATTAAAAAAAAAATCAACTGTTAGTAAATGTGTTTTATAGTCTCTGAAACGCAAGCTAGAATCAGATTGATTTTGATCAATTTAAAAATCGATAAAACAACAACCCTTAGCACGGGATCAGTACTAAATGCCGGAATCCCGACCACACAATCCCGACAGGGGTGGCGAGCGGAACGCAGCCCCTTACGAGCGCGCTTCGCTCGCCATGCTGCGGACACGGTGCCTCGCTACGCTCGGCACACGATTATATTCTCCCTCTATGGGTGTCGTGGACACCCACGGAGGAAGAATATGTCGGGATTGTGGCGGTCGGATTGTGGCGGTCGGGATTGTGGCGGTCGGGATTCCGGCGTTGGTATTTCGACCGCCGGGAATCCGGCCGGCGGCATCTTGACCGTATCCCCTTAGCAAATATACTCCATAATGCTGACATAATGCAGACATGGTAACAATATCAACAAGCAAGTGTAACCCTTATGCTAACCACAACTCTAATGCTTGCATTTGTATTGTTGATATTTTCACTATAGGTCTAATTCATAGTTATATGCAAATGCAATTGTGATTTTCTAGGCTACGGAGCTGCTAATGTTAGCAAGTGAAGCTGCCACACAGAAATGAAAAGAGATGCCCACCAGAGCCATTGCAAACTCATTCGCAATTGCGTACACATACACAGCTTATATACTACAACGAGGAAGATCTGGGTTGCATACTTCCCAACTGTAGGAACAAAGAAAGAGGGACTTTTGTCGTGGCGCAGCCGCGCCCGGCTGTGAGAAAGGGGATGAGCCTCATCAAATGGTCATAGCTTCGCGGGAGTGCTGCGATCGCGAGCCACACCCTGTTTTTGTCACTGAGGGGACATGCCCAGCACTCTGTGAGCTGCTGTCATGACCCCTCTCCCTCTGTCTCCCATGAATAGACGATGTGATTCTACACCCATTTATGAATTTCAGGTATAGAGGAGTCATCAAAGGTTCAATAAGCAACTTTAACTTTGCATTGACTGAGGAGGAAAACTGTCACAGTCAACCATATTTTCTACTGCTGGACACCAATGGTAAGACCAGCAGTGTAACTATATCAATGTATTGCAAGCAGTCACAATGATGCAGGATTTAAAGTGTTGCTCGCCTGTCTTATAGTGTCAGGCCAATATCTTCTAAACAGACAGCTCAAAAACAATACACAGTTCAGGTCTGATCGTCAGAAAAGGATATTCATATCGCAGAAAATTAGTCAGGCAATAGCAACAAGCAGGGCCGGACTGGGACCAAAAATAGGCCCTGCCATTTTTGAAGCAAACAGGCCCACCTCGGTGTCAGCATCTGACTCCTCCCCTTACTATTCCCGACTCCTCCTACTTCTTAGTCTATGCTCTTACAAATATAATTAATATTATAACAACATACAAGTGTACATCATTATGTATTAAAATACACACAACCATTGGTTGAAGTGGAAATGTTGAAGTGGGGGTATGGAAAAATAAAGGTTGTAACTAAGCGCGCGCGCTCCAGAAAAGGGGCGTGGACACGCACGCGCCCCATTCACTAGAATGAGAGCATCTGTGTGCACTCCTGGCGGGGCTAATCGGCGACCAATCAGACAGAGAGTGTCCCATAGAGGTACACAAGACTGAGCGGCAGCTGTCTCAGTGACACAAGAGGGGGCGGCTGGAACGGCCCATGTGGCCATCGGCCCTTCTGGCATTTGCCAGAAGTGCCAGATGGCCATTCCGGCCCTGGCAACAAGCAGAAGTAAGGCAGAAAATTCTCCAAACAGAAGTCCATTATTTGGCACACAGCCATTGTTATCAAGCATACAGGGGAATTGCAAAGCAGGGTCTGTAAACAGTACAAAGTAATCCGATATGAAATCAGACAGATACTATTCAAAATGAAAGTCGGAGGTCAGAGGCCGAAGTCTCATTCAAATGTTCATGGGAGTTTAACAATTTGTCAAAGTAAATTGTACTTGTACTAAATAAGCATGGGCCGCTAAGAGTTGAATGGTTCCGCCAGGAGATGAATGGGGCCTGGATACTGAGGGGGCAAGGATCTGTCTGCATCTGAAATAAATATAAAAAATATTAAGCGCCGCAAACCAGCAACCCTCACTACAAAGGGGGGCATTAGTCCCCTTCAGCAGCGTACCTGGGCACCTGCCATGCCCCTCCATCCAGCCTGGCTCAGGGTAATCAGTACCTTATTTTCTTAATACTTTTCCTTAAAAATATTGGCCCATTTTAATGCAAAGAGTGGCTCGGTCTTCTTGGGTAGTTGGTAATTTGAAGTATTTAAACGTTTCCTTTATGCATTTTGTCAGGACCTGCCAAAAAGTTGTCACTGTGGTCTTATTATTCCACTGAAACTCACAGGCATATACAGTATTTTACACTGAATTGCATAGAAACTGTGTACTACAAAATGGTGTAGGCAGTCCCGGCGACAGGGGGGGTCAAAGGGGACACCCGTCCCGGGCCCCGTCGTTGGCCGCCCGCTGTGTGGTTGAGTTTTTTTACATTTTATTCAGCACGCGCGCCCAACCACCCCCTCCCGAGTCCTGTGTTCACCTCTCAATGCGCCCAGCCCCCCCCCCCCCCTCCCAGGTCACCTGTCATCCATTCAGTAAGTCCCCGGCCATGCCGTGTGCTGTGCAGTGTACTGATGTTGCACCGCACACCAGTCACACAGCAGGAAGCTCGTCCGGACCGCCCCTCCAGTGTCTCACCGCACGCGGCGTCCCTGTCTCTGCTGTGTGAGTGAGGAGCCGGACGGAGCGCCAAGCAGGAGCGGCCCGGGACACAGTACTGCCGCAGGACTTGGGGAGACGAGCCTGGTCAAGGAGCGCCGCGGAGCCGGCGGTTGTGTCACTGTCAGTGTGTTGCAGCTGCAGCCTGCTGGTAAGACTTTTATCACTTCATGCATCATGTATAGGGCTTTAGGATTGGTTTGGGGTGGAATGCAGGCAGGCACATTCTGCACATTATGCATGTATCTGCATTCTGCACATATGGATGCATCTGCATGCATGCATGTGTATGTCAGATGAGAGCAGAATGTCTGTGCTGTGGTGGTGACTGGTGGACGTAGATATGATCCCGGCGGCCAGAAACCTGGCGGTCAGCATACCGACGCCGGGATCCCGGCCACCAGAATGCCGGCAGGCGGCCCAGGCATACTGGTGTCGGTATGCTGAGGGCAAGGGAGGGGCCGCAGAGATGTCAGTGTACCAGGCCCCAAGATTTCTGTTGCCAGCCCTGGGTGTAGGATAACCCAAAGAAGCTGAAGAAACTTGTCTATGGTCATCAAGTTTCTGAATGCAGAAAGAAAGGCATTACAGTCAAGCAAGAAGGGTCATCTCATTTCCACAATGGATAGACCCATGCCAGGGTCTGGCTCGTAAGAAGGGAAATAATATAAGCCAGTGGTCAGGAAAGGAAACATATGGGAATGCTGGAGACTGCTAGCTGGAGACTACTAGGTATGAAGCCTAATTCCCTGTCACCATCCTAATGCAGGTTTCAGTATGATATACCGGCTGCCGGGATGCTGACCATCAGTATACCGACAACGGCATCTCGGCTGCCAGTATGCCGGCAGCATGGCGAGCGCACAGGTTCTATTCCCACTCTATGGGTGTCATCCAAACAGGGGCAGATCTAGAAGAAAATGACAGGGGAGCACCATGATAAGGGGAAGGGGGAGTGGTCAGGTTGTGCATCACGGCATGCAACTTGTGGTATTTGCAGGTGGGTGTGTGCTTGCTCTTGCACCTGCTAAAGGACATGTCCTCGCTACAAGGTATGTAGCCTCACAGGGTGCGCCGTCCTTTGCAAGTCTCAACCCTTATTTTCGCTTTTTGGACACAAATACATTTGCCCAGATACTGTGCTCATGCTGGTTGTACACAGATAGCCAGCCCAACTTGCTAGATGGACACAGATGGCAGGAATGTCCAGATACTGCCATGCTTGCTGGTTACACAAAAAGACTAGTAACATACCTGTAGCAACTGTTCCCCCTCTTGCTGTTGCTGGTGTCTCTTACTCCAGGCAACCGCATGCCCTATATTTTATATTGTGGGAGAGATATTCTATGCCCTCCAGTCTGACGCATCCAAAAGTCGTGCTGCACTAACATTTCATATAGAAATAGCGCACCGCAACTTACTGACCATGTAACAGTGCTGGGCAGGGGGATTCTACAGCGTGGACTGACTGAGAAATAAAATGTGGGGAGAACACTGTCAATGTTACGTCCCTGCAGACAACTGGTGTCACAGGTATAAGGGACACACACAGGCTGACATTGCCCCCCTCCCCCATGTGCACACTTTAAGCACAAGCAGTACTGGTGTTGTTTATATTATTTGGAACATTCTTACTAATTGCACTTGTGGTATCATATGGAGCTGTCCAGTAATAACCTTACATAGTCAGTGAATATGTAAAAATAAGGTCCAAGAATTGCAGTCTTTGGGCATGTGCATTCTCTGTCCCTCACAAGTTACTCACGCTGAGAGTAAGGGACAGTCTGCACTCTACTTGCCAAGTCTAATCAACAGTGTATACAAGTGTAAGCAACAGTGTTGGTAAGGCTGAAATAGTTTGCAGACTGTCCCTTACTCCATCCCAGAATGAGATACTGCATACATGCTTGAATGCTCCTAGGCATTCCAAGAATGCTCTAAGCAATTGCTTATATTGTGTCAGTCACCAGGGTCTTACCTCCAGAGCCAGGGTCCAGGGCTTGCCCGTCTGGCTGCTGGTGGTGCTGGGTGGCCACGGTGAGGAGCAATGAGGCTGGTGGCCGTGACGGTGCGCCAGCCAGAGTGTGGGAGATGGGGGACCTGGTTGGTAGTAGGACGAGCTCCTGTGTGTCTACAGCACTAGGAGCTGCCATGTTGGAGACCAAGGTTCTCTGTGTCCAATCGCTGTGCTCTGTGCAGATATACGCAACTAAGATCTCTGTATTATCTGATTATTATGTAGTGTTATTTCTCACTCAGTGTGTGCATTAGGGATAGCAAAATGTTTTTCTCTTACCCATAATTACCCCTCCCTTTTAGTACCTGAGTAACATCACAATCTGATTGAGCAGCTTGCCAATAAATGTGCATTGTATTATGTCAGATAGGCATGGATGAGTCAGCATAGGGATGGATTGCTGACTCCAGAGTGCCATTGGAGAAGCTAGGGGTGTCTCCAGGTAAGCTGGCTCTCAGATGCTGTAGGAGCCATTATCATGTGGCCTTACACTAGGCTGTTAGACCCAGACATGTTTGTCATTATTTATGGGGTGGGTTTGGGGTGCAATTTCCCCTGTGTTGGTGCGGCTGAGCTGCTTCAGGTTGGCACACCCTAACACTTTATTAACACTTTGTTTTTCCCTACCACATTGTATATATTTTTGTATTATTTTAATCACACCTCACTTACATAGCACTTATGTGCTTCTTATTAACCCCTATTAGTTTTCACCTGTGTACTGCCCTGGGGTAGCTGGCCTGTGCCGACATGATGGGGTCCCGCACCCCGGACCCACACTTAGTATTAGGGACCCCCAGTGACAGAGATGACTTGCCGTTTGGCCTGGGGGCTTAACCCTATATCTGCATATATACGCACCTAAGAGCTCTGTATCTGATTATTATGTAGTGTTATTTCTCACTCAGGTGTGCATTAGGGATAGCAAAATGTTTGTGCTCTGTGAAATGCTCAGTCCAATGGGAGGCAGCTTCCTCTTACAAAAGTGGTCAGCCCACTCTTTCATGCTGCCATGCTTTATGCCTTGAGCAGAAGCTCCAGCTCTGAGCTCCCTCAGGAATTCTCTGTGGTTTCCCATTATCCAAAGGGTCCCCAACAACGCTGTGCAAGCCTGTTTGTCACCTTCCCCTGCACCTCTGCTGGTGGCTTCTTAGTTTCGCAGTCTACAGCTGTCCGTCCTCCAGGCGGCATCCCAGCACCCTGCGACCATAGATGCCCCCTTCCCCCCCGTCATCTACAGTGCCTTCTAGCCCTGTCTATTCAGCACCCATTCCTTAGTCTTCAAAGCAGCAATATCCAGTGTTCATCAGTCACGCCTAAGCAGCATTCATTCTTCAACAGTTATATCCAGTGTTCTTCGTTCACACCACCGCAGCATTCATTGTTCAACAGTAATATCCAGTGTCCTTCATTCAAGACTCATCAGCATTTAGTCTTAAGCAGCGGTCTTCAAGGTTCTTCATTGACGTCTCTTCAGTGAACATTCTTCCAGTTCCTTCCAGAGTATTGTAGCCTAGCTCTTAAGTTCTATTCTTCAGTTACTTGTGACACTCTAAATGTGACGTTTCTGGTCTTACCGGTCGTATTTGAACTGCTGGTGTTCAGCTTGCTTCTCAGAGAGTTAAGTATGATAATCTAGCACCTTTCCCTTTGAATTAATGGGGAACAACAATTTCCAAGGTTTCAAGTTTATTCAACTCAGTAAGCAGCACGTATAGTACTAAATTCAATAAGCAATACGCAAACGCATATAATATCACATCTGAGCGGGAAATGATCTTTTGATTCAAATGACAATCAGGTAATGAACTACAAACACAAATGAGAATGCAACAGTCAAGTACAATTATAAGTGATGGTGATAGTCACGCTAGGTTGTTAATCACAATAAGGTTATGTCTCTTATGGTACAGCTGTATGCACTGGTTGCATGTGAGATAATAAACGATTTCCCAGATGAGTACAAACTCCACTTAGCGGAATTGGTTACTCGTGTGCAAGCCAGCAATATCACCAAAGGCAAACACTAGCTTTACTGACGTCACATGTATTACTGGTTAATATAGTGAAACAATAATTAGCACTATCAATTTCACACAATATGAATGGCACAATAACTTATAACTGTAAACAGTGTATCACTCTGTTATCGGGTACCCGAATGTGATTATCAGTTCTGAACTTCAATTAGGAGGTGTAATCTGTGCACAGGATTTGCTCTATTAAATGAGAAAAAGTTCAGTTTTTTAAATAAGGGGTCTTTCCAGGACACTGTCCAACTGAATTAAAGTAAACAATCCTCAAACAATGCAAATGTATTAAGTAGGGAGAGCAGGGTTCAATATTGGATGTTTCTCTTTGCAGTGTAAACGATTCCAATAGCAGTCACTAGATGGCATAGCATCTCTGTCAATCTATAATTAAGGGATGAAGGACCCGTTTTTCAAAGCCTCTTGTCAGGTGAAGCCTTTAACACAATTCCCATAAATAAGGGTACGGGTATTAGAGATTTGGTGAAATCCTTCTACGTAGATAGTCTTGTGACGTTAGTAATGAGTATTAATACCGGGCCCTCCTGGTTGGTACTCCACAGGGATTGCTTGTGAGGGGTCTGTGGAGTGTGTTCTACATATAAATGTGTGGAGTGTGTTATTTATATATATATATATATATATATATATATATAAATATATATCGAGAGTTATTGTCTCTAGCTGGGTAATGATAGGGAGTGACACAGCTTTACCCCGCCAGTTTCAGCCTGCCTAGAGTCAATTAGAGTCTATCCCAGACTGTCCCCTTTATACAGTGCGGTGCAGTGTCTTTCCTGGCTGTGGTAGCCACACTCACGTGTCCCAGTAGGGTTTGTAAGGTGACCGGCCATTCCCTTCATTCAGCAGGTCACAGGCCTCCTTGTAACCGCCAGCTCCCACGATCAGCCTGTGTTAAGTGTCAGAAACCTCCAAAGTCTGCCCGCAGCAGCCGCTGATCTCGCTACGTTTCACTGGTAGCAACGCACTCTGTCAGACACTGGATGCTCTCCTCTGCAGAGCCGGCCCTAACCAATATGATGCCCTAGGCAAGATTTTGGCTGGTGCCACCTAGCACCACTGCTGGTTCCGCCTCTGACCTTGTACCTCTTTCCCAGCACCATCACCCCTCACCCATAGGCAGTCCTTATTTTAGTGTTTGGACCCCCTATATTTTAAATAGGAAAAGTTTGCACATTTGGTGCACAGCCCAAAAAGGGGGGTGTTTTTGCTGGCAAGGGGAATAGCCACACAATAGTAACCCTAGTTCCACTTACGCCACACAGTACTGCAACTTTATTCACATTTGATCATGCGATAGTGTCCATAATTCATATTACATCCCATAGTAGTATCACTTTACCTTATAAACGTTACTCCTCACAGTAGAGCCCCTTATTCACATTACATCACACTGAATTGCTCCTTATTCACATTACACCACTCCATACCTTATTGCTCTTTATTCACATTAGACAACACAGTAGTGCCCTTTCTATACGAAACACCACATAGTAGAGCACCTTATACACATATAGCCACACATTAGTAATGCATTTATACACCTAATTCCACACAGTGGCGTAAGTTCGTCCCAGTTGCCCGGAGGCAAGATAAATATTGGTGCCCCCCTATTTCCTATATCAATATAAATATGCGTGTGTGTGTGTGTGTGTGTGTGTGTGTGTGTGTGTGTGTGTGTGTGGAGTGTTCTGAAAAAAATTTATATACTGTATTTATACATTTAATTGTTTTTTATTTTAAATCACACATTTCTTAGCAGTCATACCCAGGATTAGAACCCATGACCTGTTACACTAACAGCAGACACTTTACTGATGGAGTTATTTGCTCCTGTAGAGGAAGCATGAGAATGCTAACTATATGAAGTTAAGTGTAATTGTCAGAGAAGTATCTTCATATAGTTAAAATTCTCATATTTCCTATACAGGAGCAAACAGCTTCATCAGTAAGGTGTCTGCTTCCAGTGTAACAGGTTGTGGTTTCTAATCCTGGGTGTGACACTTGTAAAATGTGTATAATAAAGAGGGTGTGATTTGTAAGGTGCAGGGACCAGTGAGGAAGTCGGCCACTGAAAAGACAGCGGCAGCTATCAATTAACTTAATTCAATGGTGTCACAGAATGGGAGGAGAGGTGCCCCCCTTCAGAGCAGGAGCCCGGCGGCCGATGACTCCGTTGCCTCCCAGAGTTCTGCCTCTGATTCCACACAGTAATGCCCCTTACACATATGAGACACCTTATTAATGTTCTTATAAACATAATGCATATTACACATTATGTCAACCTTTATTAATGCCCTTCTACACATAATGTCCCTTACACATATGCCGCACATTATTAATGCCCTTATGCACATAATGACACATAGTGCCCCCAACACATTATTAGTGCCCCTATACACATAATGACACACATACAGTAGTACCCTGTTACACATATGCCGCACATTATTAATGACACACACACAGTGCCCCTTCCACATATGTTGCACATTATTCATGTATTTTAACATGACACACATAATGCTCCTTACACATATTCTGAACACTACTGCACAACCAAACCACTCACATGCACACAGCACTCACACTGCCACTAACACTGTGACCTCTGCCTCTGCTTGGATACAGATGTGTCCTCATAAATCTTGCCTCAATGCTAACATCGGGCACACCTTTTTGTTTATGAAAATGCATCTTATTTGCATTGCTATGTGGCTAGGATGCACAAGCAGCTTCTGCTGATTAAAATGATATGCAGCATGCCTATATACTGTGTGAGACTGTGTGAGACTGTGGCTGTATCTGCATATGAAATGCTACACACAGAATATAGGCATGCTGCATATCATTTTACTCAGCAGAAGCTGCTGATGCCCCTAAGCATATCAAATGCCCTAGGCAATTGCCTAGTTTGCCTATGCCTATGGCCGGCTCTGCTCCTCTGTATGGCAGGCCATTCCTCACGGTGCCTCCCTCAAGTGCCCCTCCACAATCGCAGGGTTACCGGACAAGGTGGACCCGTATGGTCACTCTGACCGCAGCCTGAGTTCCCAGCCGTCTGGTCAGACGCAGTCAATTCCAGCAGAGCCTCCCTTGCGCACACACGCTTTTTTCTGCTCACTCTCTCTCCCCAGCGTCCTATGTCACACTGCTCTTTAGCCAATACCGTTGTTCTCTCCCTTCCCGCTCTCTCCTTCTAGGCTGGTCCTTTCGGTGGGGTCTCAGTGCCCGCCAGATGGCCTCTTGTAGGAGGTCAAGGTTGCCTAGCAACCAGGTAGAGGACACCAGTCCCTACAGTCGCAATTTAATAAGTTCACAAGTGGCATGGAGCACATTCACAGCCTCATAGTCCTTGCAGTGGGGTGCCACATCAGTTACTCATCTTACAACCAGGGCCGGTTCTACACCTTGTGGCGCCCAGTGCGAAAGTTTCCACTGACGCGCCACCCCCCCAACCCCCCCCCCACGCGGCAAAACAGTTAGTGCGCGCCTGAGGCGCGTGTCCAAAAATAGTAGCGTGGCTTCATAGGGGAGGGGCGTGGCCACAGTTATGCCCCCAGTAGCTGTGCCACCAGATTTGCCCCACGTAGATGTGCCCCCCAGTTGATTTGCCCCCAGTAGATTTGCCCCCTGTAGCTGTGCCCCCTGCAGCTATGCCCCCAGTAGATTTGCCCCAGTACTTGAGCCCCCTATTGTTATTCCCTCAGTAGATTTGCCCCAGTAGTTGTGCCCCGTCGCTGTGCCCCCTGTTGTTTTGCCCCCAGTAGTTGTGCCCCCTGTAATTGTGCCCCCTGTCAGGCTCCTCGTGCTGGCAGATCCCAGGCAGCCGCAGGGGAGAAGGAGGAGGAGGGAGGGGGACTGGAGCCGCAGCAGCGCTATGTAATTGGTAGAGGCGCCGCTGCAGCAGTCCCCTCTGCTTCCGCATTGGCTGGTATTGTGTCTCTGTTGTATTGTGGTAATAAGTTAAGTAGTAATACTGGACAGAGCCGGCCTTAGCTACTATAGGCAAAAAGTCACAACGGGCTGAAGCTGAGAATCTGAAGGCTGGGCATTTGTCAGAGGGGTAGCTGTGGAAGCAGGGAGGAACTGGGGAGGATGTAGTTCCTTCTCTTCTAACTTGAGGTTGTAAGCAGGAGCGGTTCTTGGTGCGGGCGAGCAGTGCCTGCGCCCAGGGCGCTGCGTCCTGGGGGCGCGGCCACAGTCACCCCGCAGGCTCCGCCGCCTACCCGCACCCCGCTCCCCAGCTGCAGCCAGCTCCAGTGACAGACGCTAGAGATCATTATTGACCTCTAGTGTCTGTGCGGCGCTGCTATGGGAGAGACGTCATGACGTCTCTCCCACAGAGAGGAGCCGCGGGAGGCCAGACGGAGCGGCAGCAGCAGCGGTCAGGAAGCAGGAGCGGGGCAGTGGAAAGTATTTTTTTTTTGTGTGTGTGTGTTTATAAGCGGCTACTAAGAGGCACAGCGACAGGGGGCACAACTACTGAGGGCACAGCGACAGGGGGCACAACTACTGGGAGCACAGTGACAGGGGGCACAACTACTGGGGGCAAAGCAACAGGGGGCACAGCAACAGAGGGCACAACTACTGGGGGCTAAGCAACAGGCACAACTACTGGGGCAAATCTACTGGGGGCATAGCTACAGGTGCACAACTACTGAGGGTACAGCAACAGGGGGCACAACTACTGGGGGCACAGCAACAGGGGGCACAGCAATAGAGGGCACAACTACTGGGGGCAAAGCAACAGGGGGCACAACTACTGGAGCAAATTTACTGGGGGCAAATTGACTCATTACAAGCCGCCTCTGCTGTGTGCACCGCACTGAAGCTGGGGGCAGGGGAGGAGAGCAGCAGCGCCGGAGGCAGGAGAAGGAGGAGAGAGGGGGACTGGAGCTGCAGCAGCGCTATGTAATTGGTAGTGGCGCTGCTGCAGCAGTCCCCTCTCCTTCCGCATTGGCTGCCCGGCCCTTCTGTGAATGCTGGGATGCGCTTCCCTCATCCCAGCATTCACAGCGGCGGCCAGCCAATGCGGAAGCAGAGGGGACTGCTGCAGTGGCGCCTCTACCAATTACATAGCGCTGCTGTGGCTCCAGTCCCCCTCCCACCTCCTCCTTCTACCCTGCGGCTGCCTGGGATCTGCCAGCACGAGGAGCCTGACTTCCAGTAGGGAGAGATGGTAAGTATCTCTCTCTCTCTCTCTCTCTATCTATCTCTCTATCTATTCTATCTGCTGTAATGTGTAAAAAGGGGACGCTGTCTGCCGTAATGTGTAAAAAGGGGGACTGACTGCCGTAATGTGTAAAAAGGGGGACGCTGTGTGCCGTAATGTGTAAAAAGGGGGACTGGCTGCCGTAATGTATAAAAGGGGATGCTGTCTGCCGTAATGTGTAAAAAGGGGACGCTGTCTGCCGTAATGTGTAAAAAGGGGGACTGTCTGCTGTAATGTGTAAAAGGGGCTCTACCTGGTGTTGTGGCGCTATTGTGTAGCGTAATTTGAATAATGGAGACTAATGTGCACCGTAGTATGAATTGGTATTATTTTGTGGCCACGCCCCTTCCCATGAAAGCACGCCCCTATATATTTTTCACACGCCAACGGCGCGCACTGCCCTTACCTTTCATGAAGGGGGGGGGGGCGCCAATGCCGTTTCTTGAACACAGCGCTAAAATGCCTAGTTATGGCACTGCACAATACTACATTTTTTTTTATTAGGGTACTTATTTAAAGGTTTTAGGTGGAAATAAATTATACAGTGAACTGTTACAAAAATATTTTTATTGTATATTTCCCAATTACAGTTTGTTCAGCTATATAAATGTCATTTAGATGGAATATAGGAGCATATTTTCAGAGGCTAAAGGAATGACTGTACTTAGATGAACTCATGCATAGCCATTGTGTGTACTATGGCCCTCATTCCGAGTTGTTCGCTCACAAGGCGATTTTAGCAGAGTTACACACGCTAAGCCGCCGCCTACTGGGAGTGAATCTTAGCTTCTTAAAATTGCGAACGATGTATTCGCAATATTGCGATTACAAACTACTTAGCAGTTTCAGAGTAGCTTCAGACTTACTCGGCATCTGCGATCAGTTCAGTGCTTGTCGTTCCTGGTTTGACGTCACAAACACACCCAGCGTTCGCCCAGACACTCCCCCGTTTCTCCGGCCACTCCTGCGTTTTTTCCGGAAACGGTAGCGTTTTCATCCACACGCCCATAAAACGCCGTGTTTCCGCCCAGTAACACCCATTTCCTGTCAATCACATTACGTTCGCCGGAGCGAAGAAAAAGCCGTGAGTAAAAAAACTATCTTCATAGCAAAATTACTTGGCGCAGTCGCAGTGCGAACATTGCGCATGCGTACTAAGCAGAAAAACGCTGCGATGCGAAGAAAATTACCGAGCGAACGACTCGGAATGAGGGCCTATATATGAACATAGGGGGTAATTCCAAGTTGATCGCAGCAGGAATTTAGTTAGCAATTGGGCAAATCCATGTGCACTGCAGGGGAGGCAGATTTAACATGTGCAGAGAGAGTTAGATTTGGGTGGGTTATTTTATTTCTGTGCAGGGTAAATACTGGCTGCTTTATTTTACACTGCAAATCTAACTCTCTCTGCAATGTTAAATCTGCCTCCCCTGCAGTGCACATGGTTTTGCCCAATTGCTAACTAAGGTGGTCATTCCGAGTTGGTCGCTCAGTAAATTTCTTTGCATCGCAGCGATTTTCCGCTTAGTGCGCATGCGCAATGTCCGCACTGCGACTGCGCCAAGTAAATTTGCTATGCAGTTAGGTATTTTACTCACGGCATTACGAGGTTTTTTCTTCGTTCTGGTGATCGGAGTGTGATTGACAGGAAGTGGGTGTTTCTGGGCGGAAACAGGCCGTTTTATGGGTGTGTGCGAAAAACGCTACCGTTTCTGGGAAAAACGCGGGAGTGGCTGAAGAAACGGAGGAGTGTCTGGGCGAACGCTGGGTGTGTTTGTGACGTCAAACCAGGAACGACAAGCACTGAACTGATCGCAGATGCTGAGTAAGTGTGGAGCTACTCAGAAACTGTTAAGAGGTGTGTAGTCGCAATTTTGAGAATCTTTAGTTCGCAATTTTACTATGCTAAGATTCACTCCCAGTAGGCGGCGGCTTAGCGTGTGCAAAGCTGCTAAAAGCAGCTTGCGAGCGAACAACTCGGAATGACCACCTAAATTCCTGCTGCGATCAACTTGGAATTACCCCCATAAAAACAGATAGTAATAAAACTATGAGTTAGAGATGATCCATGCCTGATGATGATATCAATTTGGTGGCAATGTATCTACAAAAAAAGGAACTGATTGCTTTTTACAAAAGAATGACCCAGTAAAATGAGTAACTTCATACATTTTTTACAAAGCTGCTTTCATTTGCTGGTTACAGAAATTTCTGTAAGAAAGATAAGTGATAAGATTATCCTCTACAGAAGCTTGACTGTCTTTTCTGTGTCAAGTATCGAAACAAATCAACAGCTAATTCTCTTTCAAGTTCAAGAGCTGAGCATTACATTCTATAACAGATAAAGCTGATTTTTCTTTTAAACAAAGTAGACCGAAAAAAATAAAAGAAATACAGTTGCATGCTTTTATGTTCTTTAAGCAACATGCATAGCTTTAATTTTGCATATTAAATCATTCATTGTTATTGCAATAAGAGGTTCAATTACAGAATTAATATCAAAATATATCTGTCTACAAAAGATCTCAATACTGGTTAATTGTTACTGGATGTGGCAAGGAACCTGGTCTTCCAATGGAGCTCTGTGGCGCACCTGCTAATGCTGCATAGTTCATTGGCTCTATCCCAGGAGCCCTGCTAATACCTGCAATAGGGGACAGGATTGCTTCAACCTGGTACTGCTCAGCCTGCACTGTAGCAAGAAGCAACAATTAGAAATCCCTAGCACCCCAAGGGGGGGCAGACAGCAGCACAGAGTATATCAGGAGGCAGCATAACTCTGGAATTGCTGGAGCAATGTACTCAAAAATTGGTACACATATGCCTTCCAATCTGCCAACAAACACTGTGGGGGAAAGACACCCTTAGGGGTGAGACAGCAGCATTGAGTATTTCAGCAGACAGTATAACTCTGGAATGCATGTAGCAATTTTAACAAACTTGGTACACATATGGCTTACACTCTGGAAACAAACACTGCTGGGGGCAATCACCACTAGCACCCCTAGGGGGTGGTACAGCAGCACAGAGTATGTCAGCAGACAGCAAAACTGTGGAAGGCCTGGAGCAATTTACATTCAACTTGGCACACATCTGACTTACAATCTGGGAACAAACTCTGTGGGGGTTAGACACCCCTAGCACCCCGAGAGGTGGGACAGCAGCACAGAGTATTTCAGAAGACAGCATTACTCCCGCATGCCTGGACCAATTTACAACACACTTGGTACACATATGACTTACAAGCGGGAACAAACACTGTGGGGGGAAGACACCCCTAGCACCCCTAGGGGAGAGGCAGCAGCACAGAGTTTTCCAGCAGACAGCATAGCTCTGGAATGCCTGGAGCAATTTACACCAATCTTGCTACACACATAGGTGTGCGCAGGGGGGGTGCCTGGTGCGCACAGGCACCCCCTAATGTCCGGCACCCCGATCTCACGTGCCTGATGCAGCGATCGCCGAGCAGGCTGATTACTGCCCCCTCTGCGTTGCACCCTGTCAGGACTGCATTACTGACCGGACGCCTGGGTTAATCAAGGCTGCCACTGCCACTGGCTTTCAAACTCCCGGCTCCATCTCCATGTACAAAAACTGCGTGATATGACGTGATGATGTCATGCTGCTCGCACGCCCACCCGTCACACCCGCCACATGCCCACCTCTCTCCTTCTATTCTATGCCAACCCCAGCCACTGATGAGGAGCAGCATGCAGCCAGCGTTCCTCTTAGGTAGACCAGGCTGAGGAGGAGTAGTGTAATTGCAGTGAGTGCCATCAGGGGTGTTTGTTTGGTGCACACCACAATATCTGACAATGTATCTGCTTTATTAGGATTGGCACAAGGGTGGATATTTTATATTGCGTTGACCATCAAAAGATGGTGCTAGACACGCCCAAAAGGCGGTGCTAGACACACCCCTCCAATGGTGCACCCCCTAATAAAATGTGCTGCGCACGCCTATGGCTACACATATGACTTACACTCTGTGAACAAACACTGTGGGGGTAACACGCCACTATTACCCCTAGGGGTGGGCCAGCAGGTTAGACCATATCAGGACATGTATGATCTGTCAGTGATGACAGGGCTGCATGTGACAGGGGCAGTTACATGATGTGAGGAGGGGAATGCAGGTAGCACAAACCCACACACTGAGAGTTATATAGTGGAAGTAGCACGGTCCCCCAGCAGCACAGAGTATATCAGGAGATACATAATGTGCTGCGCTATATAAAAAAAACTGTAAAAAAATCGATAATTTCCCAGGGGCACTGACATGATGTGAGGAGGGGGATGGAGGCAGCAGGAAGCCACAGACTGGGAGTTGTATAGTGGGAAGAGCAGGGTCCCTTTGGGGAACAAAAAGGGGTCCGGCCACTACACAAAGTGCGTCAGGGAAGCAAGATATGCCTATATACTATCCAACAAATGTAAATTAATGAACAACTATCATTCTAATTTACCATCCTCATACCCTAGCGAAGCACGGGTATTCAGCTATCTACAATGTTATTTATACTGTGTGTTTAATATTTAAATTTATTTTTGTCAAAAGACATTCTTAAAATAACGGGCAACGCCGCCGGGTACTCCAGCTAGTATTATATATATATATATATATATATATATTTGTACAGAGAGGATATGGTCTCAAATCGCTTTTACAGGCTAAGACCAGGGCCGGTTCCGGGGCTTCTGGCGCCCCAGGCGGCATTAGGGGGCGTGGCTTCATACAGGGGGCATGGTCATTTACGCCCCCTGTACAGACTGAAATGATGTGCGGTGCGCGATGACGTCATCGCGCACCGCACATCAAAGGTCCTCTCCACGAAGGGAAACTAGACGCGTAGCGTCTAGTGCCCTTCGTGGAGAGGACCTTTGCTGTGTGATGCGCGATGACGTCATCGCGCACCGCACAGTAAAGGACCTCTCCACGAAGGGAAACTAGACGCGTACGCGTCTAGTTTCCCTTCCCAGCGGCCAGCGGCAGCAGGGGGACAGCGGGCAGCAGGGGGCACACAGCAGCAGCGGATCTTGCTCTGGTGCTGCGCCCTACGGATGGCGCCCTGCGCCCTCCCGAAGGCGGCGCCCCGGGCAAAAGTCCTGCTTGCCCGTGGCAAGATCCGCTACTGGCTAAGACCAAAGCCTTGGGATGCAGTAGAGAAACACTGCTGTCGCAAAACAGACCTAAGACTAAAAGTAAGCGCTTTCCTTGGATAAATAATTTCAATACACAAGCAGATTATCTCCTCCACCTCCTCAAAAGAACTGCAAACGATATACTACAGTGAGTTAACTAAACCACTACCAGCAACTCCTGCAGCCTGCACAGCCTGGACACTGAACTCCCTGTCTAAGTAACAGCCCTACATACTCCTCATTTACACAATCTACAACCACTGTGTATCCATCTCAGCCTTTCCGTTCCTTTCATTATTTCCTAAAATCCTGTTTGCACTGTCTCTTGCTTTCACTACACCCCACATTCTCCTTGTTCATTCTATATTACACCCACACCATTCTATTCCTCAGCACTACTGTACCGAATTATGGCTCCTCGATCCTGTCACATACCAATCCTCACTGCCAGGTATCAACCCCCAAATTCCAAATCACCCACATATACTCAGAACCCTGCCAACCTTATCCCTATCTCCCCTGTCCCCTCCCTTCCTTTCTCCTGTGCACTCTGGAATGCTAGGTCAATCTGCAACAAGTTGCCAATTATCCTCGACCTCTTCATCTCCCACTCTTTTAACCTTCTCGCCATCACTAAAACCTGGCTCTCCTCCTCTGACACCACCTCCACTGCTGCCCTCTCCTACGGAGGCCTCTCCTTCACCCACACGGTCAGAACTGATGGCCGCCAGGGTGGAGGCGTGGGCATCCTTCTCTCCCCAAACTGCACCTTTCGTGTCATCCTACCTGAGCCCTCCCTCACCTTCTCCACCTTTGAGGTCCACACTATCCGCCTCTTCTACCCCATTTACCTCCTTGTGGCAGTGATCTACCGCCCCCTGGCCACTGTTCACCTTTCCTTGACAACTTTGCTGCCTGGCTTCCCCACTTTCTCTCCTCTGACCTCCCCTCTGTCATCCTCGGAGACTTTAACATCACTATTGACATCACTAATGCTGCTTCCACTAATCTTCTCACCCTTTCCACCTCCTTTGGACTTTCTCAATGGACCTCCACCCCTACTCACAATCTCGGCCACTCCCTCGACTTTGTCTTCACCCACCGATGTGATCTCTCTGATTTCTCAAACTCTTCCTTCCCTCTCTCTGACCACCATCTGCTTTCTTTCACCCTCTCATCCTCCTTCCTCCTCACCACACCCAGACCCACCACCACCAGACGCAATCTCGGGTCTCTCAACCCCACTTTCATGTCTTCCCTCGACACTTTCCTCTCTCCTCTTTCCACTATGACTTGTCCCACCAGGCAGCCTCCTTCTATAACTCTTCCCTAACCGCTGCTCTCGACTCTGTGGCCCCCCTCTCCTCTGTCCCCCTCCGCCGCTCCAAACCCCAACCCTGGCACACCAAACTAACACGTTTCTTACAAAAATGCTCGCGCTCCGCTGAACGCTCCTGGAGGAAATCTCACTCTCTGCCGGACTTCCTCCATTTCAAGTTTATTGTCTCCTCCTACAGCTCTGCTCTTTCCCTCGCCAAGCAATCCTTTTTCCAAGCACTCTTCTCTTCTCAGTCCTCCTGTCCACGCCGTCTCTTTGAAACTTTCAGCACTCTCCTTCGCCCCCCTCCTCCCTCACTGCCACTGACTTTGCCTCCTTCTTCATCTCCAAAATTGAAGAAATCCAACACGACATCTCCCGCCGTAACCCCTCTGCTACCCCCCTGCCCCCTTCATCCCTCCCCTCCATCTATCCCACCCTGTCCTCCTTCCGTTCCACTTCAGAAAAGAAAGTCCACTCCCTCATCTTATCCTCGCCCCCTCCACCTGCCCCCTGAACCCCCTTCCCTCCCGTCTTCTCTGCTCCCTCTCCCCCACTGCCTGCTCCCACCTTGCTCACCTCTTCAACCTGTCCCTCTCTACCGGCATCTTCCCCTTGCCATTCAAACATGCTCTGGTCTCACCTATTCTCAAAAAACCCAACCTCGACCCCTCATCACCCACTAACTACCGTCCCATTTCTCTACTCCCTTTCACCTCCAAACTACTTGAACAACTGGTCTACAGCCGCCTCACAAGCTACCTCTCTGACAACTCCATCCTTGACCCACTACAATCTGGATTTTGCCCACTCCATTCAACTGAGACTGCCCTGGTGAAAGTCACCAATTACCTGCTTTCAGCCAAATCCAGGGGCCATTTCTATCTGCTCATCCTTCTGGACCTCTCTGCTGCCTTTGACACCATAGATCATCCTCTCCTCCTCCGCACACTCCAAAACGCTGGCCTCTCTAGCACTGTCCTTGACTGGTTTTCTTCTTACCTCACTAACCGCTCCTTCTCTGTGTCTGCCCCCAGCACCACCTCACACCCTTCCATCCTTCCTGTTGGTGTCCCACAGGGTTCTGTCCTTGGACCCCTTCTGTCCTCCCTGTACACCTCTTCCCTGGGTGCGCTCATTAACTTCTTTGGCCTTCAATACCACCTCTATGCTGATGACACACAACTCTACCTCTTCTCTCCTGATCTGTCCCCCTCTGTCCTCTCTCAGGTTTCCAGATGCCTCTCTGCTATCTCCTCCTGGATGTCTGAGCGCTCTCTGAAGCTCAACATGGACAAAACTGATCTCATCATCTTCCCCCATCCAGAGCAACACCCCCAACCAATATCTCTATCATTGTTGACAACACCACCATCTCTCCCGTTCCCCAACTCCGCTGCCTGGGCATCACTCTTGACTCCTCCCTCTCCTTTGCACCCCACATCCAAACTCTGGCAACAATCCTGTCGTTTCCAGCTAAGCAACATTGCTCGTATCAGGCCATATCTCTCCGAGAGTGCAACTAAACTCATCATCCACTCACTGGTCATCTCACGACTTGACTACTGCAATGTTCTACTCACTGGCCTCGCTTGCTCCCATGTTGCTCCCCTCCAATCTGTCCTGAACTCCGCAGCTAGGCTTAACTTCTACTCCCGCCTCACCACATCTGCCAATCCCCTTCAACAAAATCTACACTGGCTCCCATTCCCCTACAGAATCCTCGTCAAACTCCTCACCCTCACATACAAAGCCATCTCTAATTCCACTGCTCCCAACATCTCCAACCTCCTCTCCCTTCACACTCCCTCCCGCCCCCTACGGTCGACCAATCACTGTCGCCTCTCCACGCCCTACTCACTGTTTCCCATGCTCGTGTTCAAGACTATGCCCGTGCTGTACCCCTTCAGTGGAACGCACTCCCCCACTCCATTAGACTCTCCCCGACCTTGCAAAACTTCAAATGGGCACTAAAAACCCACCTATTCATCAAAGCATACCCTCCCGATGCATAACCCAGACCTGAAGCCACGCCTCCACCCCCCTGCCTCATGCCGTGAATCATCTCAGCTTTGCTTGCATACTGCCATCAGGCTACCTCCCGCTTGCCTGCACCTCTTGTCATCTGTCGCCCCTCCCCACTAGATTGTTAGCTCTTCAGAGCAGGGCCCTCTTTCCACTTGTTATATAAGCCCTCGTCTCGACACATTTCACTTGCAGCTCTCCCCTACTCAACGACCATCTTTACCCTGCTAGTAAAGGCTCATCTCCATCTATGGCCACCAGCCCCTAGTAGTACGATGATCACTACCTCAATACTTACATCTTAGCTGTATTATGTCTTGAGAATGTGTGGTGCTCTGTTACCTGTATGCTATTTCTGTTATTTATTTACTGTAATGCTATGTTTTGTCTCTCTGTACTGTCCTTTGTACGGCGCTGCGAAACACATGTGCCACCTTATAAATAAAATGTAATAATACACAAGGTAAGCCCTTTCTGACCGATATTGTTCACAATATCGCCTAGTGTGTATGGGGTTTTAGAAAAATCATTATTAAAAAAATAAAAATAAAATGTTTGCGTTCAGGGCAGGTTCAGGCACTGTACTTAAAAATATAACATTCAGTACAGGTGCCACCATTACTGCAGTGTTAAAAAAAGAAAGTAAAATGTGTGTGTTGTTCAGGGCTGGCACTGTACTTAAAAATACAGGATGATTCAAAAGTCGCAGTACACCCTTTTGTTTCAAAAACTGCAGAAAATTGAAAAACTGGATACTTCAGTAAGGTATGGGTGAGGTGGGTTATCTTTTAGGGTATGTACCGAACATGGGTGCCATCTTGAAATCAGCCATCTTGAATCTAAGTCAGTTTTTTCAAATGGAAACGGGGTAGTGCAACATGTCAAACAACATCAGAAGTTGCTGAAAAGTTTATTGCTGCAAACACATGTGAAATAGCAGTTATGGTTCAAAAGTTACAACACTTTTTTGTTGAAGGTAACTGAAGATGGCTTTGACAAAAGTGGAGAGAATTGAGGTCATTTTGATGCCTGGAGAACAAAGTTTCCATGTCATAGCTGCAGATTTTAACAACCAGCACCCAGAAAGACCCCCCAAAAGCTCCCACGTAGCAGGCAGGTCAACTAACTGCCTGTGCTGTTTGTTAAAGAGAACTAAAAAAAAAGTAAAAATGAAAGTAAAACTCTGAAGCTCTCCAGAGTGTAACTGGCTCTGAGGGCACTTTTTATAAAACTGGTCTGATGGGAGGGGGCATAGAGGGGAGAAGTCAGCACACACACTCAGTTTGAAATATTTAAAGTGCACCGGCTCCAAGGACCCATCTATACCCCACTATATATCACCATCCCAGTAGCCCCTATGGATGAATGAGAAACATTCACAAACCTTCTACAACTGTATATATACCCTTTTCTTGTTTCTATTAGCAAGTGACATTTCATCAAATCCGGGCCCCAACTTGCCCCACTTACATTCCCCTGATTTGCAGCAATACAGAAATCCCAATCTTTCACATACACAGTTCTACAGATGTGTTCTCACATATCTTTGCTAAAAATTGCCCTATGGTGTGGCATTGCCACGTTACGTATGTATGCGTCATAGCATACCATCATCATTTTTGTGTCGTGCAGGCTGCCCATACCTACCAAGTGCCACTAGCTCCTCCTCCAATATCAGGCAGTGGTAGCACTGCCCCACGCTGCCTGCGGCCGCAAAGACTCATTTTTCATCAGTCTGTAGCGCTCCTGATATGATACGCTGTGCCAGGCCACACGCCCTGCAATGTGAATGCATCTAAGTAGTGTAGCTGCTAAATCAGTTTGACAGTACTTATCAGGTGCATGAAAGGGAGGGGTCACTGAAAACAGAAAAGGGGGGTGTTCCTCCCCCCCCCCCCCCGGGTAGCTGCTGCACACTAAATAATCCTTGCAACATAACTTGAAAACTATACCGTAATATCAATTCAGAGATATTTGTTGCATATATTTGCAAATACATGGGAAGCTGCCGGACCCCTTCAAGGCTTTTTTGATTACCGGCAGACCCGATAGTCCAAAATGTGCTGCTTGTTCCTCCACACTATAACCTCCTTTCTTGGCCGCCCCCTCAGGACTACTCATCAGGAGGGCCACTGAATTGATCTTGTATTCACCAGACTATACTCAATTTCTGAATTCACTTACACTCCTTTCCCTTTCTCAGATTACAACCTTATCACCTGCATGCTCTCCTCCATTACTTCAAACTCAATGTCACCAGCTTCCCATTGTTATGGCCGTGGTTTTTGTGAACCTGATGTTAGTGAAGTCTGTGCAGGCGACTGGAGGACTATGTGGATATTAGGTTGGTCTGTAGGAATCAGTGTGAAGAAGGAGCAATCCCTGACCGGGGATCGAACCCGGGCCTTGGCAGAGGAACCCGTATCCTGACCACTGGATCACCTGGGACATGGTGTTGATATCAGGATGGTGAATGTATTGGTGAGATTGAACTGGATATACTGTCACAGGAGTGGGTGCTTGTGTACTCAAGGTTACTATGAAATAAGTTCTCTGGAGTTGCGCATAACTGGGATGGTTACTGGTGAAATTGAGAATCGGACTGGTTACTGGTGAGACTGAGAACCAGGCTGGTTACCGGTGAGACTGGGAACTGTACTGTGAACCGTGCTGTTGTACCCATATACTGGAACGCAACTGTAATCCGGGCTGGTACCGGATATAACTGAAAACGCAACTGAAAGTAGAATGATGACTGTAAAGACTATAGGCAAGAAACTTAAGGCAAGGACATCTAAGGCAATATTCTCCAAATTATTACCTGTGTCATGCGCTAGCCCAGGGAGACAGAGGGAGATTAGGGAGATAAATGTGTGGCTTAGGGATTGGTGCAGGAAAGAAGGGTTTGTGTTCCTAGAACACTGGGCGGACATCGCAGTCAGGCGCCATATTTTTTGTCATGATGGATTGCACCTCAATGAGGAGGGGGCAGCGGTGCTGGGGGGAAGGATGGTTAGAAGGTTGGAGGAGATTTTAAACTAGGTGCCTGGGGGAAGGGTTTTAGCAAGAAATTACGGGTCATTCAGTAAGAATAGCAGGGGTGGCGTTAGTGAACAAAACGTGGGAGGAGTAGGGGGGAGAAATAGAGCAGACGGCAAGGGTAGTAACATGGGAACTAAAATGGGTTTTAGAATAACAGTAACCAATGACGATTACGGGTCATCTTTGCTGCATAAGAATTATGATGTCCCTAGGGGAAATACATATCTCAATTGTATGTATGTAAATGCTAGAAGCCTTACAGGTAAAAAGAGGGAACTAGAAATCCTCGCAGCAAGCAAGGGATATGATATTATAGGCATTACTGAAACTTGGTGGGACGAACCTCACGATTGGACAGTCAATCTAGAGGGTTATACCCTGTACAGGAGAGACAGACTAAATAAACGGGGTGGAGGGGTATGCCTTTACGTAAAGCCATTTCTAAAATCTGTTATATGGGAAGATATTCAAGAAGGGACTGTAAATACTATTGAGACGTTATGGGTAGAAATACCATGCGGTGGTAAAGGAATAAAGAAGTTATTATTGGGGTAATGCTACAGGCCGCCTGGTATTAATATGTCTGATGAGAAATTGTTACTGAATCAAATCGAAAGAGCAGCAGGCATAGGAGACATAGTAATGATTGGAGACTTTAACTATCCCGAGATAAACTGGAAAATCAATTCATGTGATATTGCTAGGGGCAATGATAGTTACTTAGTTCAATTAATCGAGGAACCAACTAGGTACAATGCAATCTTAGACCTGGTATTAACTAACAATGGGGAATTGGTATCAAATATTGAAGTAGGGGAGCCCATAGGAAACAGCAACCACAATATGGTCACATTCAATATTAGTTTTCATTAGCAATCCTATACTGGCTCAATTAGGACTCTAAACTTTAGCAAAGCCAACTTTGTCATGATGAAGGAAGCGTTAAGGGACATTGAATAGGAAATTCTGTTTTAAGAAAAAAATGCTACAGAGAAATGGGATGTATTTGAATCACTGCTAATTAAAAATACTCGAAAATGTATTTCCACCTGCAGCAAAAAAAAAAAGGAATAACAATCCCAAACCAATGTGGTTTAACAAAAATATAAAGGAATTAATGGACAAAAAAAGACGAGCATTTCAAAAATACAAATCTGAGGGGGATGCGGAGTCATTTCAGCACTATAAGGATTGTAACAAAATACGCAAAAAAGGAATAAGAGCGGCTAAAGTGGAAACTGAAAAACTAGTAGCAAAGGAAAGCAAAGCGAATCCCAAATTTCTTTTAAAGTACATCAACAGCAGGAGACTAAAGAAGGAGAGTATAGGCCTTTTAAAGGACAAGATGGGAGTCTTAATCAAAAATGATAAGGACATAGCAAACAAACTAAATGAGTTTTTTTCAACGGTATTTACCAGAGAGGACCAAATACTGGGTCTAACACAAAATCTCTACAAAGATAATGTCCCACTGATAAATGCTTATTTATGTGAGGAGGTAGTCTGTGACTGATTAAAAAAGTTAAAGATTAATAAGTCACCTGGATCCGATGGAATTCACACGAGGGTTCTTATGGAGCTGCACGCTGAACTAGCAAGACCACTATTTTTGATCTTCATGGATTCAGTTAAATCGGGTATGGTTCCTAAAGACTGGCATATAGCGGAGGTAGTGCCGATATTCAAAAAGTCTTACATCTATAATGGGGAAAGTATTGGAAGGTATTCTAAGGGACAGTATTCAAAAGTTCCTTGAATCCAATAAGGTCATTAAAAGGAACCAACAAGGATTTGTGAAGGACAGATCATGTCAAGCCAACTTACTTGGCTTTTATGAAACAGTAAGTGCAAACCTTGATCAAGGTAAGGAGGTGGATGTAATCTTTTTAGACTTTGCCAAAGATTTCGACACAGTACCACACATGCGACTTATCTATAAGCTACAAGAAATAGGGCTAGGGAGCACAATATGCACTTGGTCAGTAATTGGTTAGATAATAGGGAGCAGCGCGTTGTGGTCAATGAATAATTTTCAAATTGGACTAAAGTGCTAAGTGGTGTGCCACAAGGGTCAGTACTTGGACCACTTTTATTCAACATTTTCATCAATGACCTAACAGTAGGTCTAGAGAGCATGGTGTAAATTTTCTCAGATGATACCAAATTGTGTAAGGTTATAAATACGGAGGGAGATGCTGAGTCTATTCAGAACGACTTAATTAAACTGGAAGCATGGGCACCAAAATGGAGAATGAGATTCAACACAGACAAGTGTAAGGTAATGCACTGTGTTGACAAGACTAAAAATAACACCTCCATACTAAATGGGGTAATATTAGGGGATTCTGTACTGGAAAAAGACTTAGGGGTTCACATAGATAACAAATTAAACAGCAGTACCCAAAGAAGGAGGGCAGCAAAGAAGGCTAATAAGATATTAGCATGCATAAAACGGGGAATTGATGCAAGGGACGAGAGTATTAAACTCCCATTATCTAAATCACTAGTGAGGCCACATCATGAATACTGTCTGCAATTTTGGGCACCATATTACAAAAAGGATATCCTGGAGCTAGAAAAGGTTCAGAGGTGTGCAACCAAACTAATTAAGGGCATGGAGACGTTGGAATATGAGGAAAGGCTTGCAAGGCTAGGCATATTTACATTGTTAAAGAGGAGACTAAGAGGGGACATGATCAACATATGCAAATATATAAGGGGTCAATACACAGGGCTTGTGAGGGGCCTGTTTACAATAAGATCAGCACAGAGGACACGTGGTCACTCGCTTAGGTTAGAGGAGAGGAGTTTCCGCACATTGAGGTGAAAAGGTTTTTTCACAGTAAGGACAATACATGTTTGGAATTCCCTGCCTGAGAGAGTAGTCACGGCGGACTCAGTCAACACCTTTAATAATGGGTTAGATAAATTCCTATTGAATAAAGATATTCAGGGTTATGGTGCGTAGTCACGCATTACAGTTAATATAACTAGTCCTAACATAAAAATAACTAGTCCTAAAATAAATCTGCATAGGAGACCACAAATAGGTCGAACTCGATGGACAATTGTCTTTTTTCAACCTTAGTTACTTTGTTACTATGTTACTATGTTACTATGACTGTGGCTGTGACATTAAGACAAGGCTGAAAAACACTGCGGCTGTGGCTTTAAGATGAGACTGAAGAATACTGCAGCTGTGTCTTTAAGACGAGACTGGAGAATACTGCAGCTGTGACTTTAAAATGAGACTGTAGAATACTGCAGCTGTGACTTTAAGATGAGACCGTAGAATACTGCAGCTGTGGCTATAAGATGATACTGAAGAATACTGCAGCTGTGGCTTTAAGATGAGACTGAAGAAAACTGCAGTTGTGGCTTTAAGATGAGACTGGAGAATACTGCAGCTGTGACTTTAAGATGAGACTGTAGAATACTGCAGCTGTGGCTTTAAGACGAGACTGAAGAATACTGCAGCTGTGGCTTTAAGATGAGACTGAAGAATACTGCAGCTGTGGCTTTAAGATGAGACTGTAGAATACTGCAGCTGTGTCTATAAGATGGGACTGTAGAAATACTGGATATCAATGGTAACACAACTGTAATCCAGACTGGGTAGCAAAAGAGCAGAGTTTTACAGGAACCGAATTACAAGTGTTACCTTTAGGGAGCTCAGCTTCAAAGCTCCCACAGAGCTGTGTGTGACACAAGGAACTGGCAGAGTCTCCAACTCAAGTCTCCTGACTTATACTTCCTGGTCCTTGGTGAGTGGTAAGCAGTGTCAGGTGATTCAGAGAGTCTCAGGCAGGCACAGGATTGGACAGCTCTGGATCAGGTGAATAGTCACTGTCATATGAGTACTCTAGAATAGGCTCTGATGTGGAGTGAGGCCTAGCAGGCCGAAAGAACACTGAAGCAGTCACCCTTCCTAGCCAAGGCCCCAGCACCATCAATTCACCCTCTTTATCCCTTCCTTCCCCATCAAGCTTACCTCAACGCCATAGCAATCCAGATAATCTCATTCACATCTCTCCAACAAACTCATACCCCCTATCCTGTGCGCTCTGGAATGCCAGATCTGTTTGCAACAAATTGACCCCCACTCACGACCTCTTCATATCCAACTCCCTGCACCTCCTGGCCATTACTGAAACCTGGATTACACCCTATGACACCGCTTCTCCTGCTTCTCTCTCGGCTGGGGGCCTTACATTCTCACACACACCCCGACCTGGGGGTCGTCATGGGGGTGGTGTTGGGATCCTTTTACCCTCAAGCTACACATACCAACTTATACCTCCAGAACCATCTCTTACATTCTCTACATTTGAGGTCCATGCAATTCGCCTCTACCAACCCACTAATCTTCGAGTTGCTGTCATTTACCGTCCACCTGGCATTTCCTCTAAATTCCTCGACAACTTTGCCTCCTGGCTTCCTCACTTCCTCTCTTCTGACATTCCCACCATTATCCTAGGTGATTTCAACATCCCTATCGATAACCCCACAAAACCACCTGCCTCTAAACTCCTTAACCTCACCTCTTCACTTGGTCTCTACCAGTGGACCTCCTCACCCTCCCATGTGAACGGGAGCTCACTGGATCTGGTTTTCACTCACCGCTGTGTTATTTCTGATTTCTCCAATTCCCCTTTTCCCCTCTCTGACCACCACTTGCTCTCATTCAACTTATCTATCTCTGCTCCCCCATCTCTCCCTCCTAAGGCTACCATCACTAAGCGTAATATTGAGGCTATTGACACCTCATCCCTATCCTCCCTGTTTGACTCGATTCTCTCTCCTCTTCTCTCTCTCACATGCCCTGAACAAGCCACATCTCTATACAATGCATCTCTTACTTCAGCCCTTGACTCTGTTGCTCCGCCAACCACTATTCACCCTCGCAGATCAACACCTCAACCCTGGCACACCAAATGCACCAGATATCTACAAAAATGCTCACGTACTGCCGAGCGACACTGGAGGAAATCACGCTCTCAAGCAGACTTCCTCCATTTCAAATTCATGCTCTCATCCTTCAGTGCTGCCCTTTCCCTTGCTAAACAATCATACTTCAAAATCCTCATCTCTACCCACTCTTCCAACCCCCGGCGCCTCTTTGCCACTGTTAACTCCCTCCTCTGCCCACCACCACCCCCTCTCCCTTCCTCATTGTCTGCTCTTGACTTTGCCACTTACTTCACATCCAAGATTGACTCCATACGTCAGGACATCACATCCCACCAGTCCAGCAACCAGCCACCACCCATCCTTTGCCACCCCTCCCCTACCCTCTTACCAACTCTGACATCTTTCTCCCTAGTATCTGGTGAGGAAGTCATGGCCCTCTTACACTCCTCCCCCCCCACAACCTCCCCACTCGACCCTATCCCCTCCCACCTCCTTCGCTACCTCTCCCCTTCTGCCTGTTCCCATCTTGCCCACCTTCTCAATCTCTCCCTCTCATCAGGCACTGTCCCCTCTGCCTTCAAGCATGCTCTTGTCTCCCCTATTCTTAAAAAACCTACCCTTGATCCTAACACTCTCTCCAACTATCGACCGATCTCTCTCCTCCCCTTTGCCTCCAAACTTCTTGAGCGTATTGTCTATAATCGCCTTACTGCCTTTCTTTCCTCTCACTCACTGCTTGACCCATACCAGTCTGGTTTCCGCTCTCTCCACTCCACTGAAACTGCCCTCACAAAAGTCTGCAATGACCTCCATGCCGCCAAATCTAAGGGCCACTACTCTCTGCTTATTCTTCTTGACCTCTCTGCTGCTTTTGACACTGTGGACCACCCTCTTCTTCTGCAAATCCTTCACTCTCTTGGTCTACGTGATACTGCCCTCTCCTGGCTGTCCTCCTACCTCTCCGATCGTTCCTTCTCTGTCTCCTCTCATGATGCTACCTCGCCCCCACTTCCACTAACTGTTGGTGTCCCCCAAGGTTCTGTTCTTGGGCCTCTCCTTTTCTCTCTCTATACGTCCTCTTTAGGTGAACTCATTAGTTCTTTTAATTTCCAGTACCACCTCTATGCTGATGACACTCAAATCTACCTCTCCTCCCCTGATCTCTCCACGGCTCTCCTCACTCGTGCCTCTAACTGTCTTTCTGCTATCTCTTCCTGGATGTCCCAGCGCTTTCTTAAACTCAACATGTCTAAGACTGAGCTGATCATCTTCCCACCCTCCCGCACAACCTCACCTCCCACAATCTCATTATCCATTGATGGCACGACTATCTCCTCTAGCCCCCAAGTACGCTGTCTTGGTGTAATCCTTGACTCCTCCCTCTCCTTCAAACCACACATTCAGCACCTCTCACAAACCTGTCATTTTCATCTCAAAAACATTTCCAGGATCAGACCTTTTCTCACCCAGGATGCCACTAAGATCATTATTCACTCACTGATTATTTCCAGACTGGACTACTGTAATCTCCTCCTAACTGGCCTCCCTGACAATTACCTCTCTCCACTCCAGTCTATCCTCAATGCTGCTGCTCGGCTCATCTTCCTCACCAAACGCACTACATCCACCTCCCCTCTCCTACTAGCCCTTCACTGGCTTCCCTTCCCCTTCAGAATCCAATTCAAACTTCTCACTCTCACTTACAAAGCTCTCACCCAATCCTCTCCCATTTACATCTCTGACCTTATCTCCCTTTACTCTCCCACCCGTCCTCTTCGCTCTGCTAATGCACGCCGCCTCTCCTGTCCCCTGATTACTTCCTCCCACTCCTATCTCCAAGATTTTTCACGTGCTGCTCCCTTCCTTTGGAATTCTTTACCTCTCCCCCTCAGACTCTCCACCTCTCTACAAAACTTCAAACGGGCTCTCAAGACCCATTTCTTTACCAAACCCAGCCAAATCTCATCCTAACCCCCTGTTCCATGCTCTCTATGTACCCCATCTGTGTCACCCCTGTCTGTCTACCCCTACCCCTAGAATGTAAGCTCTCACGAGTAGGGCCCTCTTCCCTCATGTGCTCACCCTTTTCTTCTTTAATAATTCTCAACTGCCCAAATCACAGTTTTTGGGCCACCTGGAACTTATCTCTGTCATTTACTGGTGTAGTTATGCTTAGTTACCCTGTACTTGTCCAAAATTGATTTCAACTGTAAGTCACTGTTTTGATTATGTGCATATGTACTCTGTAATTGGGCGCTGCGGAACCCTTGTGGCGCCATATAAATAAATTGATAATAATAATAATAATAAGCCTGAACTTCTGCAAACGAACAGAGGATGCTGGCTTTTAGGCCTAAAGGTCAGATTGCTGAATTCAGATTCACACCGAAGATTAATCGCCACAGGTGGAGCTCGTTAACTCTGCACTCAGGAGACTCATGGTACTGACAATTTGTTTATCCCAGTGAGCAAAGAGAAACAGGATCCAGGACAGATGGCAGGGGTAAGTCACCAAATATGAGAACTACAGTCAGGATCGTGACAACCATCACACTACACGTAGGCCTCAGTGTCCACCGTGGCACTCTAAATTGACAAGACACCTACAAAAACTCTCTTGAAAAGTTGAACAACAATGGCGTAAATCTTGTACACCAAGCGACTTCCTCGTGTATCAGATTATTTACCATTCCTATTGTAATACCTTTCTCACTGCCAAACAAACATATTTCCAAACGCTCATGTCTGCTAAAACCTCTAATCCCAAGTGACTTTTTAATACATTCGAATCACTTCTAAATCCTCCCTCACCAAACCCACCAGCCACTATCAGTGCCCATGATCTTGCTTCCTACTTCAAGGACTGACCTGCTTGATTCCCTTCCTGAACTCTCTGGCACTTGCTCATCATTTGAGCCCAAAAATGAAGATGAAGTATCAACACTCTTCTCCTCCTACTACTCTACCACTTCTCCTCTTGATCCTATACCCTCCAGTAAGTAAAGATCTGTCTCCTGTGCTCATCCAAACACTAACTAAAATATGTAATCTCTCTCTCTCTCTCTCTCTCTCTCTCTCTCTCTCTCTCTCTCTCTCTCTCTCTCTCTTTGGTATCTTTCTATCACAATTCAATCATGCAGTGGTTACTCCAATACTGAAAAAAAAATTTTTTTTGACCCAAAAGTCTCTCAAATTACTGTCCCATATCTCAGCACCCCTGCCCCTCCAAGCTACTTGAGAGACTTGCCTGCACTCTCCTCACAAACCTTCTTAATTCACATAACTTATTGGACCCACTTCAATCTTGCTTTTGCTTATAGGTCACTATTAACTTCTTATTCTTCTAGATCTCTCTGCTGCTTTTGACACTGTTAACCACTCTCTTCTCATACAAACACTACAAGCCCCAGGTCTTCAGGACACAGCCCTTTCTTGGTTCTCATCCTACCTATCTAATGGCTCTTTCAGAGTCCGATTCTCTGAATCCACCTCCTCTTCACTACCGCTATCAGTTGAAGTACCGCAAGGCTCAGTCTTAGGTCCTCTGCTTTTCTCAATCTATACCAGATCTCTTTGCGAACTAATCAGCTCTTTTGGATTTCAGTATCATCTGTTTGTGGATGATATTCAAATCTACCTATCCTCCCCAGATTTGTCACCATCTGCATTGGTCCATGTCACTGAATGCCTTTCTGCTGTTTCCTCTTGGATATCATCTCGCCATCTCAAACTTAATAGTTAAAAAAACGAGTTTTATCGTAAGAACTTACCCTTGTTAAAACTCTTTCTGCGAGGTACACTGGGCTCCACAAGTCTGGACAATGGGGTGTAAAGTAGGATCTTGATCGGAGGCACCAACAGGCTCAAAGCTTAGACTGTTCCCAGAATGCACAGCGCTGCCTCCTCTATAACCCCGCCTCCCAGCACAGGAGCTCAGTTTAGTTAACCAGCCCAATGCAGTAGCAGGAAAAGAGACAACAACAGTTAGTAGCCACATACACCACACTCTCACGACAAGAGAAGTGTCAGCGGCTAATGCCATATCAACCCAAAGAAGCTAAGTGCGTCAGGGTGGGCGCCTTGTGGAGCCCAGTGTACCTCGCAGAAATAGTTTTAACAAGGGTAAGTTCTTACCATAAAACTTGTTTTCTGCTGCGGGGTACACTGGGCTCCACAACTCTGGACAATGGGGATGTCCTAAAGCAGTTCCTTATGGGAGGGGATGCACTGTAGCAGGCACAAGAACCCGGCATCCAAAGGAAGCATCCTGGGAAGCGGCAGTATCGAAGGCATAGAACCTTATGAACGTGTTCCCAGAGGACCACATAGCCGCCTTGCACAATTGGTCAAGGGTCACACCACGTTGGGCCACCCAAGAAGGTCCAACAGACTGAGTAGAATGGGCCGTAATGTGAACAGGAGCTGATAGACCAGCCTTCACATAAGCATGCGCAATCACCATTCTAATCCACCTGGCCAGGGTCTGCTTGTGAGCAGGCCAGCCACGTTTGTGAAATCCAAACAAAACAAAGAGAGAATCAGACTTTCGAATAGAAGCAGTTCTATTGACATAGATATGGAGAGCCCATACCACATCCAAAGACCGCTCTTTGGGAGACAAATCAGGAGAAACAAAAGCTGGAACCACAATCTCCTGATTAAGGTGGAACGAATAAACCACCTTAGGTAAATATCTGGGACGAGTCCTAAGAACCGCCCGGTCACGGTGAAAAATCAGATATGGGAAACTACAAGACCAGGCACCCAAATCCGACACTCTTCTAGCAGAGGCAATAGCCAGCAAGAACACCACCTTAAGGGAAAGCCACTTAAGGTCAGCTTGAACCAAGAGGTTCAAATGGAGGCTCCTGCAACGCCTCCAAAACCACCGACAAGTCCCAAGGAGCCACAGGCGGGACATAGGGAGGTTGGATACGTAACACACCCTGAGTGAAAATATGTACATCAGGTAAAGTCACAATTTTTCTCTGAAACCACACCGACAAGGCAGAAATATGAACCTTGAGGGAGGCCAGACGCAGGCCTAAATCTAGGCCCTGCTGTAGAAAAGCCAAAAGTTTGGCTGTACTAAACTTGGAAGCGTCATAATGGTTAGATGCGCACCAAACAAAGTAGGAATGCCAGACCCGATGGTAAATCCGAGCAGAGGCCGGTTTCCGGGCCCGCAACATAGTTTTAATGACCTCTTCAGAAAAACCCTTAGCTCTGAAGACGGAAGCTTCAAGAGCCACGCCGTCAAAGACAGCCGGGCTAGGTCCTGGTAGACACAGGGGCCCTGAACGAGGAGGTCTGGGCGTTGTGGAAGTAGAAGTGGATGCTCTGACGATAGGCCTTGCAGGTCTGAGAACCAGTGCAGTCTGGGCCACGCCGGAGCTATGAGAAGCAGATTTCCTTTTTCTTGCTTGAACTTCCGAATTACCCTGGGCAGGAGTGACACCGGAGGGAACACGTACGGCAGCCGAAACCTCCACGGCACTGCCAGCGCATCCACGAATGCTGCTTGAGGATCCCTTGTCCTTGCTCCTAAGACCGGAACCTTGTGATTGTGTCGAGACGCCATCAGATCCACATCTGGAAGACCCCACCTTTCCACGAGGAGTTGAAACACTTCAGGATGGAGGCCCCACTCGCCGGCATGCACGTCCTGACGACTGAGAAAGTCCGCTTCCCAATTCAGGACTCCCGGAATGAATATTGCCGATATGGCCCAACGTAGAATCCGTGAGGCTTCGTTCATTGCCAAACGGCTTCGAGTGCTGCCTTGATGATTTATGTAAGCCACTGTGGTGGCGTTGTCCGACTGTACTTGAACAGGACGGTTCTGAATCAAATGCTGGGCTAGGTTCAACGCATTAAAGACCGCCCACAATTCCAGAATGTTGATCGAGAGGAGAGATTCCTCCTTGGTCCACCGACCCTGCAAGGAGTGCTGCTCCAGCACCGCACCCCAACCTCTTAGACTGGCATCTGTCGTCAACAGGACCCAGTTGGATATCCAGAAGGGACGGCCTTTGCACAATTGTCGGTCCAGGAGCCACCAGAGCATCGACAGACGGACCTCCGGAGTCAAAGAGATCATGTGAGACCTGATCCGATGAGGCAGGCCGTCCCAATTGGCTAGAATCAGCTTCTGGAGGGGGCGAGAATGGAATTGAGCATACTCCACGATGTCGAATGCTGACACCATGAGGCCCAGCACCTGCATTGCCGAATGTATCGACACTTGCGGACGAGAAAGGAAGCAACGAATCCTGTACTGAAGTTTCAGGACTTTCTCCTGAGACAAGAACAACCTCTGGTTGTGAGTGTCCAACAGCGCTCCCAGATGCACCATGCTCTGAGCAGGGACCAGGGAGGATTTCTTCCAGTTGATGAGCCACCCGTGGGCTTGTAGAAACCGGAACGTCATATCCAGATGACGCAGGAGAAGATCTGGGGAATTTGCCAGGATTAACAAGTCGTCCAGATACGGCAGTATCCTGACCCCTTGACGGCGGAGTACCACCGTCATCACCGCCATAACTTTGGTGAAGACTCGCGGAGCCGTTGTTAAATCAAAAGGTAACGCCCGAAACTGGTAATGGAGGTTGCCAATAGCGAATCTCAGGTATTGTTGATGTGACACTGCTATAGGAATATGCAGGTTAGCATCCTGTATGTCCAGGGAGACCATGCAGTTTTTGTTTGTGATTCACAGTGGTGTTATATTTTCACATATATGTTATTTGCGTGTCTTGTAATATTTTGCATATTAGTAGATTAGCTAAACACGCTAAAGTTAAAGTGTGTCATATTTTAAGCAACTAATTAAAAGTTAAATTTGAAACCTCTGTGCACCGAAGACAGATCCCTTTTCTTTCTTTTTCTTCCTATCCTAGACCATGTAGTCCCCAGGTTCCAAGGCCAGAACTATAAAGCGAAGGGTTTCCATACGGAACTTGGAAACCTTCACAAATTTGTTCAGTGCCTTGAGGTTGAGAATGGGCCGGGAGGACCCATTCGGTTTCAGGACTAGAAACAGCGGAGAATAGTACCCCCGGCCCCTCTGAGCAAGAGGCACCTGTACTACGACTCCTGTATCCAGGAGGGTCTGTACCACCGAATGCAGAGTGTTTGCCCTTGTCTGATCCGATGGGACGCCTGTCTGTCAAAATCGATGAGGGGGTCGGTTTTTGAAGGCTATGGCATAACCTCGAGTGACGACTTCCCATACCCAGGCATCTGAAGTGGTCTTCAACCATTCCTGGGTATACCCCAGAAGCCGGCCCCCCACCCTGGGATCCCCCAGGGGGAGGCCCGCCCCGTCATGTGGCAGGCTTATCGGTCTTGGCTGCTGGCTGACGGGCAGCCCAGGCTCTTTTGGGCTTCGGCTTACCAGGTTTGGAAGTGCAGGCCTGCTTATGGTACGCCTGACCTTTTGCTTTACCTGAAGGACGAAGGGGGCGAAAGGACGTGCCTTTGGCCTTCGACACAGAAGGAGCTGTATTAGGCAGACAGGCAGTTTTGGCAGTAACCAAGTCAGCCACTATCTTATTTAAGTCCTCCCCAAACAGAATATCCCCCTTGAAAGGGAGTACCTCCAGGGTTTTTCTAGAGTCCAGATCCACAGACCAGGATCTCAGCCACAATATCCTGCGAGCCAGGACTGACGTAGTAGAGGCCCTGGCTGCTAGGATACCGGCATCAGAAGCCGCCTCTTTAATATAGCGAGAAGCTGTGACAATATATGACAAGCATTGTCGAGCATGGTCAGAGGAGATTTCAGCCTCTAACTCCAAGGCCCATGCTTCAATAGCCTCTGCTTCGCCCATGTAGCTGCAATAGTGGGCCTTTGTGCAGCACCCGTGAGGGTGTAAATCGCTTTTAGACAACCCTCGACACGTTTACCCGTAGGCTCTTAGAGACGTGACGGTAGTGACAGGTAGAGCTGAGGAAACCACCATCCTAGCCACATGTGAGTCACTGGAGGAGGCGTTTCCCAATTCTTAGACAGCTCTGGTGCGAGGGGATAGCGAGCCAGCATCTTCTGTTGAGGCACAAACTTTGTACCCGGGCTTTGCCAGGGTTCCTGACGTATATCCACTAGGTGGTCAGAGTGAGGTAAAACTTGTTTAATCACCTTCTGATGCTTGAATCTATCTGGTTTCTTAGGAGGAACGGATGGCTCGGGATCATTCGTAATCTGCAGAATTAACTTAATAGCCTCCAAAAGATCAGGAACATCCACATGTGAACTACCCTCCCCATCAGCCGTATCTGAGTCAGAACCTGTGGGGTCAGTGTATGTGCTGTCTTCATCAGACGAGATGTCAGTGACAGCAGTGGATTGTGAGGAGATGAGCGCTCGCTTAGAGGACCTCTTGGACTTAGGCAAGCGTTGGTCAGACTTTTTAGTAGTCAGGGACTGGTTCAACTTCTTTAATTGAGCAGATAAATTGTCTGCCCACGGCGATTTAGCTGCAGGGACCACATACGGTTGTACTGGCATTGGGGGTCCCATAGGGGGTGTTAGTTTATGAACTAGCGTATGCAGAAGCATGGAAAAAGCGGCCCACGGAGGGTCAGTATGTGCCTCCGTTGCCAGAGTCCCACTGGGGGGCAAGGAGCCCCCAGAACCAGAGCCCACAGCTGCTATATTCTCCCCATATGTGCCTGTGGCTTCAGCAACACCAGCAGTGTGTTCCGCCCCAGAACCGTTACCCTCAGAAGCAGACATGATATAACTTGCAGTATGAGGTAACACAGTACAATTATTAGCAGCACTATATCCCTAAACCCAAACCCCTGCGCAGTGTAGTCAGCACCAGCTGAGATAAAGGAGAGATATGGTGACTAAATCACAGAGAAAAATACGTAATACAGTATATCTTTGTGAAAATCCTATATTAAATAACATCTGACGCACCAAGCCCCCTCAGGTTATAGAATATAGGGATAGCAAGTTGAGTGAAAGACACGAGATGGACACCACTCAGCTATCAATGCACACACAAATAGTCACAGTTTGTACAATGCAGAGGTTATTACAGACAATAATACTGCACTGGACTAGCTTACACAGCTATATAGTCAATAGATATAACACTACACAGTAAGAAACTGGATGTATATCACGGGGTAATTGTACTAGAAAACCCTGACTAAATGCACTCTTTCTTACTAACACTGACTAAAAAGGCAGGTAGAATACTTAAGTGTCATGTAAAGTCACAGCGCTGACAACCAGGCGGCTTTACATAGGAGGATTTGCCCAAGCAGTCTCAGGAACAGTGAGCTGAGGAGTAATGGCGCCGCAGACACTGACAGGGAGTGAGGAAAGACAGAGATGCAGCTCCAGGGCGGGAACACTTGCTGGAAATGGCACCCTGGGGCTGGGGGAGGGGCTTCAGGTCTAAGCCTTATCCCCCTTGCTGGCAAAACCAACGGGTACTGTGGGTCGATATTAAAATCGGTTTTAAGAGAAAACCTGACCTGCGCCCATGCCCTGGTGATCTAGTGGGATCGCCTGTATCCACAGTGTCCACCGCCAGCGCGCGCGGCCCGCCTCCCACTGACCGCGCCGGATCGCGATAAAGACCGGGTCCCGCGAGCGGGACCCACTTACCACCTCCCGAAGCGCGGCCACACGATCCTGGAGAGCCCCAACCGTGTGTGCCTAACGTGAAATAAACCAGAGCCTCCGCTGTAGGCAGAGCCGGCCCTAACCAATATGATGCCCTAGGCAAGATTTTGGCTGGTGCCACCTAGCACCACCGCTGGTTCCGCCTCTGACCTTGCACCTCTTTCCCTGCACCATCACCCCTCACCCATAGCAGTCCTTATTTTGGTGTTTGTACCCCCTATATTTGAAATAGGAACAGTTTGCACATTTGCTGGCAAGGGGCATGGCCACACAATAGTAACCCCCAATCCAATCACGCCACACAGTACTGCAACTTCATTCACTTTTTATCATGTGATAGAGTCCATAATTCATATTACATCCCACAGTAGTATCACTTTACCTTATAAACATTACTCCTCACAGTAGAGCCCCTTATTCACTTTACATCACACTGAATTGCTCCTTATTCACATTACACCACACCCTATTGCTCTTTATTCACATTAGATGACACAGTAGTGCCCTTTCTATATGCAACACCACATAGTAGAGCACCTTATACACATAATGCCACACATTAGTAATGCATTTATACACATAATTCCACACAGTAATGCCCCTTACACATATGGGACACATTATTAATGTCCTTATAAACATAATGCGCCTTACACATTATGACAACCTTTATTAATGCCCTTTTACACATAGTGCCCCCTACACATTTGCTGCACATTATTAGTGCCCCTATACACATAATGACACACATACAGTAGTAACCGTTTACACATATGCCACACATTATTAATGCCCTTATACACATAATGACACGCATAGTGCCCCTTACACATATGTTGCACATTATTAATGGATTTTTACATGACACACATAATGCTCCTTACACATATTCCGAACACTACTGCACAACCAACCAACCTGTACACAGCAATCACACTGCCACTAACACTGTAACCTCTGCCTCTGCTTGGATACAGACGTGTCCTCATAAATCTTGCCTCAATTCTAACATCTGGCACCTTTTTCTAATGAAAATGCATCTTATTTGCATTGCTATGTGGCTAGGATGCACAAGCAGCTTCTACTGATTAAAATGATATGCAGCATGCCTATATACTGTGTGAGACTGTGGCTGTATCTGATTATGAAATGGTAATATAGGCATGCTGCATATCATTTTAATCAGCAGAAGCTGCTGATGCCCATAGGCATATCAAATGCCCTAGGCAATTGCCTAGTTTGCCTATGCCTATGGCCGGCTCTGGCTGTAGGTACCCGGCAACCAGGGCTCGGGAGTGTACAGCGCCGCTGGGGAGACCTGGAGCTGCAGCAGAGAATGTCAGAAGACATTTACCCCTGCTGCTGCCCTTGAAGTCTTCACTTTTTACCTCATAAAAAGCTTTTCTTAGGGCTGCCTGGAGCAGCCCCTCTGTTAAGTGCCTGCTTACTGCAGCACCAACTGACAAACTGAGCTCCTGTGCTGGGAGGCGGGGTTATAGAGGAGGCGGCGCTGTGCATTCTGGGAACAGTCAAAGCTTTGAGCCTGTTGGTGCCTCGGATCAAGATCCTACTCTACACCCCATTGTCCAGACTTGTGGAGCCCAGTGTACCCCGCAGCAGAAAAAGATTTAATTATATTTCTACTGACCAATAGTAGTTACCAACCTGATATATCTATCACTGTTAAAAACTTAACAATCAATCCTACCACACAAGCTCACTGCTTAGGTGTCATTCTCGACTCTGAACTGTCCTTTGTTCCCCACAAATCCAAAATACCTTATACAAGACACTGCAAAACTATAATCCATGCTCTCATTATCTCCTGCATTGATTATTGCAATAGTCTTCTTACCGGTCTTACCAAAAAGAAACTCTCACCACTACAATCCATTCCGAATGTTGCTGCAAGGGTAATATTCCTTGCTAGATGTTCATTGTCTGCAGATTCACTCTGTCAGTTCCTTCATTGGTTAACTTTATTCTACTGTATTCAATAAAAATACTTTTTCCCACATACAAGACCATTAACCAAATGACACCAAAGTACATCTCTTCTCTTATCTCAAAATATATCCTATCCGACCTCTTTGCTCTTCACAAGATCTCTGTCTCTCATCCACACTCATTACTCACTCTCATTCATGATTACAGGACTTTCTTTGGGCTGCACCCACTCTGTGGAATGCCCTACCACGCACAATAAGACTCTCCTCTAGTCTCCAAACATTCAAGCGTTTCCTGAAAACTCACCTCTTCAGGCAAGTTTATCAAATTCCAGAACCGCCCACATAACCTTCATAAACTTTCCTATCCAATTACTTCCCCACTGCACAGTCCAGTCATATCCTCACATGTTTTCTCATTCTTCACTTTCCCATCCTCCTTACCCCAGGCAAACATTGCTGTGTGATCATATCATGCAGCCCATCAAGAACCTTTGCAACATGGTAGATCTTTATGCAAAAGATTGAATGGAACATTGGAATATTATTTGGATGTCCAAATTGGTGAAATCTGCAGTCTGATTAAAAAAAGTGTGGGGGGGGGGAGGGGGGGTGAGCAGATCTGAAAATGTTTAATGAGAAAGAAGAGGCGAATCGATTCTGGGTTTGATTTTTATTCTAGTTATTGTATAGTGGTCACTGTTATGGTATTGAACAGAGGACACTAGTATAGTCTCTGCTTTGTCAGATGGGGCTGGTAAGTTGTGTATTAAGTGAAGCAAAATTTCATCATCCCGCTGTCGGAATTTCGCGGGATTTGGATTCCATATAAGGAGCCGCGCGTTCCCGCCATTTTCACTCCAGCATTGGAGAGTGTACAGAGAGGACATGTCTCCGTTCTCTCATTGTCCTCAGTGTCCGTGGCTTGTGCTGAATCTGTCCAGTCACAATGCTTGTGTCCTCTGCTGCCATATGTCCAGTGCTGTCCAGTGGTGCTGTGTTGTGCTGCATCAGTTCAGTGGTGGTGTGTTGTGCTGCATCAGTCACAGTGCTGGTGTCCTTTGCTGCCATATGTCCAGTGCTGCTGTATAATAAGTCTCTTACAGTGTTGCTGTGTTGTCCTGCATCAGACCAGTGGTAGTGTCCTGGACATCAGTCAGTCCAGTGATCATTCACAGTGGTGGTGTCATCTGCTACCATATGCACAGTGCTGCTGTATAATTATCTGTGTTGTCCTGCATCAGACCAGTGCTAGTGTCCTGTGCATCAGTCAGTCCAGTGACCATTCACAGTGGTGGTGTCCTCTGCTGCCATATGTCCAGTGCTGCTGTATAATAAGTCCCTTACAGTGTTGCTGTGTTGTGCTGCATCAGACCAGTGGTAGTGTCCTGGCCATCAGCCATCAGTCCTTCTTGTGCCGCATATTGTGTTATATAACTCCAAAAAAATAATGGAGAACAAAAATTTGGAGGATAAAATAGGGAAAGATAAATAACCACTTCCGCCTAGTGCTGAAGCTGCTGCCACTAGCCATGAAATAGACAATGAAATGCCATCAACATCTTCTGCCAAGGCCGATGCCCAATGTGATAGTAGAGGGCATGTAAAATCCAAAAAGCCAAAGTTCAGTAAAAAGACCCAAAAAAAGAAACTGAAATGGGGTGAGGAGAAACGTAAACTTGCCAATATGCCATTTACGACACTGAGGGGCAAGGACTAGCGGTTCAGCATCACATGATGAAGTAAACCCTCATAATTGAGGCTTTGACACTTATTTTGGTGTTAGACGTGCGTCCGGTATCCGCCATTAGTGCAGTGGGATTTAGACAATTGACGGATGTATTGTGTCCCTGGTAACATAGCCCATCTAGATTCCACTTCACTAGGCAAGTTATACCGAGATTTTGCCATTTAATTCCAGTGATTTGGATGTATAATTCAAGTGATTTTGCCATTTAATTCAAGTGATTTTGCCATTTAATTCCAGTGATTTTGCCATTTAATTCCAGTGATTTGGCCGAATAATTTCAGTGATTTGGTCCGTATAATTCAAGTGATTTTGACGTATAATTCCAGTGATTTGGCCATTTAATTCCAGTGATTTGGATGTATAATTACAGTGATTTTGCCATTTAATTCAAATGATTTTGCCATTTAATTCCAGTGATTTTGCCATTTAATTCCAGTGATTTGGACGAATCATTTCAGTGATTTGGCCGTATAATTCAAGTGAGTTTGATGTATAATTCCAGTGATTTTGCCATTTAATTCCAGTGATTTGAATGTATAATTCCAGTGATTTTGCCATTTAATTCCAGTGATTTGGACGTATAATTCCAGTGATTTGGACGTATAATTCCAATGATTTGGCCATATAATTCCAGTGATTTTCACGTATAATTCCAGTGATTTTCACGTATAATTCTAGTGATTTTGCCTTTTAATTCCCGTGATTTGGACATATAATTCCAGTGATTTGGACGTATAATTCCAGTGATTTTACCATTTATTCCGGTGATTTGGACGTATAATTCTAGTGATTTGGACGTATAATTACAGTGATTTTGCTGTATAATTACAGTGATTTGGACGTATAATTACAGTGATTTGGACGTATAATTACAGTGATTTTGCCATTTAATTCCAGTGATTTGGACGTATAATTCCAGTGGGAATTGTTTGTTTCGCTTGTCTTAGTCATACAGCTACCTCATTGCACCTCTTCAACATCTTTGCATGAGGTGCTGTTTGCGGCCTAGGTTTTGAACTGTGCCATCTTGTCTGACACAGCAGTGCCACTCCTAGATGGGCCAGGTGTTTGTGCCGCACACTTGTGTCGCTTGGCTTAGTCATACCGCAGCCTCATTGCACCTCTATTTCTTCTTTGCATCATGTGCTGTTTGGGGACTAGTTTTTGAATAGTGCCATCTTGTCTGCAACTGCAGTGCCACGCCTAGATGGGCCAGGTGTTTGTGCCGCACATTTGTGTTGCTTAGCTTGGTCATACAGCCACCTCGGTGCAACTTTTAGGCCTAAAAACAATATTGTGAGGTGTGAGGTGTTCAGAATAGAGTGGAAATGAGTGGAAATTAATGTTGTTGAGGTTACTAATACCGTAGGAGCAAAATTACCCCCAAATTATGTGATTTTAGCTGTTTTTATGTTTTTTTCAAAAATCATCCAGAACAAAAACCAAAACCAAAACACGAAAGGGTGGTTTTGGCAAAACCAAGCCAAAACCAAAACACAAAAGTGGAATTAGAACCAAAACCAAAACACAAAACACGAAAAGTGCCAGCCGCACATCTCTAATTTAAACCACACACACATTTTATAAAGCACTCCGACGAGATATTTGCTTTGATAATTTTTTTCTGTCACAGTTATTTGGTAGAGAAGCCAGGGGCCACATGCTTTTCTTTGACCCCCAGACTGAAATTTTCCAGACAGCTCCTGCTTGTAGTGGATCTATCTTTTGTCTTTTCACTCTACTGTAAATTGTATACTTTTTCATTAGTTTTGCTACTTTTGCCCCCATTTTGCTATTTGTTCATCAGTTTTGTTTCGTAGTACTCTATAGGATTAGTGTTTTGGCGTAGCTAAGTCTGTGGAGTGCTATACAGGGCTTAATCAGATTTGAGGATATGTGTATGTGGACACACTGTATACCTTTTTAGTCAAATCTTATTGGGTGTGGTATACAAGAGCTACAGACATAATTACAGACGGAATTATATAGACGGAATTATATAGACAGTCAGTAGATCTGGTCGACATGCATTAGATCAACAGGGTCAAAAGGTTGACAGGGTCAAAATGTCAACATGGAAAAGATAGACAGTAAAAAAGACATGAACAAAAGGTCAATATGGAAATGGTCGACACAAAAAATGTTGACACAAGTTTTTTAGGTTTTTTGGGTATCTTTTTGTATGTTTCATCTAGTGATGAGCGGGTTCGGATCCTCGGGATCCGAACCCTCCCGAACATCACCCTTTTTTGCATGGGTCCGAGCAGACTCGGATCCTCAAGCCTTGCTCGGTTAACCCGAGTGCGCCTGAACATCATCATCCCGCGGTCGGATTCTCGCAAGATTCGTATTCTATATAAGGAGCCGCGCGTAGCCGCCATTTTTCACTCGTGCATTGGAGATGATCGTGAGAGGACGTGGCTGGCATCCTCTCAGTTTCTATGTTCAGTGGGCTGCAAATTGTGCTGCAAATATCTGTGCACAGTGTGCTGCAAGTGCAAATATCTACGTTCTCTGCCTGAAAAACGCTCCATATCTGACTGTGCTCAGTGTACTGCAAATATCTGTGCTCAGTGTGCTAATTGCTTTATTGTGGGGACTGGGGACAAGCAGTATTATATAGTAGGAGGACAGTGCAGAGTTTTGCTGACCAGTGACCACCAGTATTATACGTTCTCTGCCTGAAAAACGCTCCATAACTGTGCTGCATTGTAGTATATAGTAGGAGGACAGTGCAGAATTTTGCTGACCACCAGTATAACTATATATATAGCAGTACGGTACAGTAGTCCACTGCTCTACCTACCTCTGTGTCGTCAAGTATACTATCCATCCATACCTGTGGTGCATTTCAGTTTTGCACAGTTTGCTGACCACCAGTATATACTATATAACAGTACGGTACAGAAGGCCACTGCTCTACCTACCTCTGTTTCGTCAAGTATACTATCCATCCATACCTGTGGTGCATTTCAGTTTTGCACAGTTTGCTGACCACCAGTATAACTATATATATAGCAGTACGGTACAGTAGTCCACTGCTCTACCTACCTCTGTGTCGTCAAGTATACTATCCATCCATACCTGTGGTGCATTTCAGTTTTGCACAGTTTGCTGACCACCAGTATATACTATATAGCAGTACGGTACAGTAGGCCACTGCTCTACCTACCTCTGTGTCGTCAATTATACTATCCATCCATACCTGTGGTGCATTTCAGTTTTGCACAGTTTGCTGACCACCAGAATATAATATATAGCAGTACAGTACAGTAGGCCACTGCTCTACCTACCTCTGTGTCGTCAAGTATACTATCCATCCATACCTGTGGTGCATTTCAGTTTTGCACAGTTTGCTGACCACCAGTATATACTATATAGTAGTACGGTACAGTAGTCCACTGCTCTACCTACCTCAGTGTCGTCAAGTATACTATCCATCAATACCTGTGGTACATTTCTGTTTTGCACAGTTTGCTGACCACCAGTATAACAATATATATAGCAGTACGGTACAGTAGTCCACTGCTCTACCTACCTCTGTGTCGTCAAGTATACTATCCATCCATACCTGTGGTGCATTTCAGTTTTGCACAGTTTGCTGACCACCAGTATAACAATATATATAGCAGTACGGTACAGTAGTCCACTGCTCTACCTACCTCTGTGTCGTCAAGTATACTATCCATCCATACCTGTGGTGCATTTCAGTTTTGCACAGTTTGCTGACCACCAGTATATACTATATAGCATTATGGTACAGTAGGCCACTGCTCTACCTACCTCTGTGTTGTCAAGTATACTATCCATCCATACATGTGGTGCATTTCAGTTTTGCACAGTTTGCTGACCACCAGTATAACTATATATATAGCAGTACGGTACAGTAGTCCACTGCTCTACCTACCTCTGTGTCATCAATTATACTATCCATCCATACCTGTGGTGCATTTCAGTTTTGCACAGTTTGCTGACCACCAGCATATAATATATAGCAGTACGGTACAGTAGGCCACTGCTCTACCTACTTCTGTGTCGTCAAGTATACTATCCATCCATACCTGTGGTGCATTTCAGTTGTGCGCATTATATATAGTAGTAGGCCATTGCTATTGATATATTACTGGCATATAATTCCACACATTAAAAAATGGAGAACAAAAATGTGGAGGGTAAAATAGGGAAAGATCAAGATCCACTTCCACCTCGTGCTGAAGCTGCTGCAACTAGTCATGGCCGAGACGATGAAATGCCATCAACGTCGTCTGCCAAGGCCGATGCCCAATGTCATAGTAGAGAGCATGTAAAATCCCAAAAAATAAAGCTCAATAAAATGACCCAAAAATCTAAATCAAAATTGTCTGAGAAGAAGCGTAAACTGGCCAATGTGCCATTTACGACACGGAGTGGCAAGGAACGGCTGAGGCCCTGGCCTATGTTCAAGGCTAGTGGTTCTGCTCCACCTGAGGATGGAAGCACTCATCCTCCTGCTAGAAAACTTAAAAGAGTTAAGATGGCAAAAGCACAGCAAAGAACTGTGCGTTCTTCTAAATCACAAATCCCCAAGGAGAGTCCAATTGTGTCGGTTGCAATGCCTGACCTTCCCAACACTGGACGGGAAGAGGTTGCGCCTTCCACCATTTGCACGCCCTCTGCAAGTGCTGGAAGGAGCACCCGCAGTCCAGTTCCTGATAGTCAAATTGAAGATGTCACTGTTGAAGTACACCAGGATGAGGATATGGGTGTTGCTGGCGCTGGGGAGGAAATTGACAAGGAGGATTCTGATGGTGAGGTGGTTTGTTTAAGTCAGGCACCCGGAGAGACACCTGTTGTCCGTGGGACGAATATGGCCATTGACATGCCTGGTCAAAATACAAAAAAAATCACCTCTTCGGTGTGGAATTATTTCAACAGAAATGCGGACAACTGGTGTCAAGCTGTGTGTTGCCTTTGTCAAGCTATAATAAGTAGGGGTAAGGACGTTAACCACCTAGGAACATCCTCCCTTATACGTCACCTGGACCGCATTCATCAGAAGTCAGTGACAAGTTCAAAAACTTTGGATGACAGCGGAAGCAGTCCACTGACCACTAAATCCCTTCCTCTTTGTAACCAAGCTCCTGCAAACCACACCACCAACTCCCTCAGTGTCAATTTCCTCCTTACACAGGAAAGCCAATAGTCCTGCAGGCCATGTCACTGTCAAGTCTGACGAATCCTCTCCTGCCTGGGATTCCTCCGATGCATCCTTGAGTGTAACGCCTACTGCTGCTGGCGCTGCTGTTGTTGCTGCTGGGAGTCGATCGTCATCCCAGAGGGCAAGTCGGAAGACCACTTGTACTACTTCCAGTAAGCAATTGACTGTCCAACAGTCCTTTGCGAGGAAGATGAAGTATCACAACAGTCATCCTGCTGCAAAGCGAATAACTCAGGCCTTGGCAGCCTGGGTGGTGAGAAACGTGTTTCCGGTATCCACCGTTAATTCACAGGGAACTAGAGACTTGATTGAGGTACTGTGTCCCCGGTACCAAATACCATCTAGGTTCCATTTATCTAGGCAGGCGATACCGGAAATGTACACAGAAGTCAGAAAAAGAGTCACCAGTGTCCTAAAAAATGCAGTTGTACCCAATGTCCACTTAACCACGGACATGTGGACAAGTGGAGCAGGGCAGACTCAGTACTATATGACTGTGACAGCCTACTGGGTAGATGTATTGCCTCCCGCAGGAAGAACAGCAGTGGCGGCACCAGTAGCAGCATCTCGCAAACACCAACTTGTTCCTAGGCAGGCTACGCTTTGTATCACCGCTTTCCAGAAGAGGCACATAGCTGACATCCTCTTACGGAAACTGAGGAACATCATCGCAGAATGGCTTACCCCAATTGGACTCTCCTGGGGATTTGTGACATCGGACAACACCACCAATATTGTGCGTGCATTACATCTGGGCAAATTCCAGCACGTCCCATGTTTTGCACAAATATTGAATTTGGTGGTGCAGAATTATTTAAAAAACGACAGGGGCGTGCAAGAGATGCTTTCGGTGGCCCGAAGAATTGCGGGCCACTTTCGGCATTCAGCCACCGCGTGCCGAAGACTGGAGCACCAGTAAACGCTCCTGAACCTGCCCTGCCATCATCTGAAGCAAGAGGTGGTAACAAGGTGGAATTCAACCCTCTATATGCTTCAGAGGATGGAGGAGCAGCAAAAGGCCATTCAAGCCTATACATCTGCCTACGATATAGGCAAAGGAGGGGGAATGCACCTGACTCAAGCGCAGTGGAGAATGATTTCAACGTTGTGCAAGGTTCTGCAACCCTTTGAACTTGCCACACGTGAAGTCAGTTCAGACACTGCCAGCCTGAGTCAGGTCATTCCCCTCATCAGGCTTTTGCAGAAGAAGCTGGAGAGATTGAAGGAGGAGCTAAAACAGAGTGATTCCACTAGGCATGTGGGACTTGTGGATGGAGCCCTTACTTCGCTTAACCAGCATTCACGGGTGATCAATCTGTTGAAATCAGAGCACTACATTTTGGCCACCGTGCTCGATCCTAGATTTAAAACCTACGTTGTATCTCTCTTTCTGGCAGACACAAGTCTGCTGAGGTTCAAAGACCTGCTGGTGAGAAAATTGTCAAGTCAAGCGGAACGTGACCGATCAACAGCTCCTCCTTCACATTCTCCCGCAACTGGGGCTGCGAGGAAAAGGCTAAGAATTCCGAGCCCACCCGCTGGCGGTGATGCAGGGCAGTCTGGAGCGAGTGCTGACATCTGGTCTGGACTGAAGGACCTGCCAACGATTACTGACATGTCGTCTACTGTCACTGCATATGATTCTGTAACCATTGAAAGAATGGTGGAGGATTATATGAGTGACAGCATCCAAGTAGGCACGTCAGACAGTCCGTACGTATACTGGCAGGAAAAAGAGGCAATTTGGAGGCTCTTGCACAAACTGGCTTTATTTTACCTAAGTTGCCCCCCCCCCCCCTCCAGTGTGTACTCCGAAAGAGTGTTAAGTGCAGCCGCTCACCTTGTCAGCAATCGGCGTACGAGGTTACTTCCAGAAAATGTGGAGAAGATGATGTTCATCAAAATGAATTATAATCAATTCCTCCATGGAGACATTCACGAGCAATTGCCTCCAGAAAGTACACAGGGACCTGAGATGGTGGATTCCAGTGGGGACGAATTAATAATCTGTGAGGAGGGGGATGTACACAGTGAAAGGGGTGAGGAATCGGACGATGAGGAGGAGGTGGACATCTTGCCTCTGTAGAGCCAGTTTGTGCAAGGAGAGATTGATTGCTTCTTTTTTGGTGCGGGCCCAAACCAACCAGTCATTTCAGTCACAGTCGTGTGGCAGACCCTGTCGCTGAAATGATGGGTTTGTTAAAGTGTGCATGTCCTGTTTATACAACATAAGGGTGGGTGGGAAGGCCCAAGGACAATTCCATCTTGCACCTCTTTTTTCTTTCATTTTTCTTTGCATCATGTGCTGTTTGGGAACTATTTTTTTTTAAGTGCCATCCTGTCTGACACTGCAGTGCCACTCCTAGATGGGCCAGGTGTTTGTGTCGGCCACTTGTGTCGCTTAGCTTATCCATCCAGCGACCTTGGTGCACCTCTTTTTTTCTTTGCATCATGTGCTGTTTGGGGACTATTTTTTAAATCTACCATCCTGTCTGACACTGCAGTGCCACTCCTAGATGGGCCAGGTGTTTGTGTCGGCCACTTGGGTCGCTTAGCTTAGTCACACCGCTACCTCATTGCGCCTCTCTTTTTCTTTGCATCATGTGCTGTTTGGGGACTATTTTTTTTAAGTGCCATCCTGTCTGACACTGCAGTGCCACTCCTAGATGGGCCAGGTGTTTGTGTCGGCCACTTGTGTCGCTTAGCTTATCCATCCAGCGACCTTGGTGCACCTCTTTTTTTCTTTGCATCATGTGCTGTTTGGGGACTATTTTTTTGAAGTGCCATCCTGTCAGATACTGCAGTGCCACTCCTAGATGGGCCAGGTGTTTGTGTCGGCCACTTGTGTCGCTTAGCTTATCCATTCAGCGACCTTGGTGCACCTCTTTTTTTCTTTGCATCATGTGCTGTTTGGGGACTATTTTTTTGAAGTGCCATCCTGTCTGACACTGCAGTGCCACTCCTAGATGGGCCAGGTGTTTGTGTCGGCCACTTGGTTCGCTTAGCTTAGCCATTCAGCGACCTCGGTGCAAATTTTAGTACTAAAAATAATATTGTGAGGTGTGAGTTGTTCAGAATAGACTGAATAGGCATTCTCGGATTCTCCCGTATGGCTCGGTTAACCCGTGCGCGCCCGAACGTCATCATCCCGCTGTCGGATTCTCGCGAGATTCGGATTCTATATAAGCAGCCGCGCGTTGCCGCCATTTGCACTCGTGCATTGGAAATGTTAGGGAGAGGACGTGGCTGGCGTCCTCTCCGTTTATTGTTGAACTTGATTGTGCTTTATTGCTTAATTGTGGGGAGGACTGGGGAGCAGCTGTATATTAATATAGGAGGAGTACAGTGCAGAGTTTTGCTGATCAGTTACCATCAGTTTTATCCGTTCTCTGCTTGAAAAAATCGCTCCTTATCTGTGCTCAGTGTGCTGCATATATCTGTGCTCACACTGCTTAATTGTGGGGACTGGGGAGCAGCTGTATTTTATAGCAGGAGTACAGTGCAGAATTTTGCTGACAGTGACCACCAGTATACTTTGTCTGCCTGAAAAACACTCCATATCTGTGCTCAGTGTGCTGCTTTATTGTGGGGACTGGGGACAAGCAGTATAATATTATATAGGAGGAGTACAGTGCAGAGTTTTGCTGACCAGTGACCACCAGTATATAATATATAGCATTACGGTACAGTAGGCCTCTGCTGTACCTACCTCTGTGTCGTCAAGTATACTATCCATCTACATTCTATACCTGTGGTGCATTTTAGTTTTGCAGTTAGCTGACACAGTGACCACCAGTATATATAGCAGTACGGTACGGAAGGCCACTGCTGTACCTACCTCTGTGTCGTCAAGTATACTATCCATCTAGATTCTATACCTGTGGTGCATTTTAGTTTTGAAGTTTGCTGACAGTGACCTCCAGTATATATAGCAGTACGGTACGGTAGGCCACTGCTGTACCTACCTCTGTGTCGTCAAGTATACTATCCATCTAGATTCTATACCTGAAGATATGGTGACTAAATCACAGAGAAAAATACGTAATACAGTATATCTTTGTGGGACGTGCTGGAATTTGCCCAGATGTAATGCACGCACAATATTGGTGGCGTTGTCCGATGTCACAAATCCCCAGGAGAGTCCAATTGGGGTAAGCCATTCTGCGATGATGTTCCTCAGTTTCCGTAAGAGGATGTCAGCTATGTGCCTCTTCTGGAAAGCGGTGATACAAAGTGTAGCCTTCCTAGGAACAAGTTGGTGTTTGCGAGATGCTGCTACTGGTGCCGCCACTGCTGTTCTTGCTGCGGGAGGCAATACATCTACCCAGTAGGCTGTCACAGTCATATAGTCCTGAGTCTGCCCTGCTCCACTTGTCCACATGTCCGTGGTTAAGTGGACATTGGGTACAACTGCATTTTTTAGGACACTGGTGACTCTTTTTCTGACTTCTGTGTACATTTCCGGTATCGCCTGCCTAGAGAAATGGAACCTAGATGGTATTTGGTACCGGGGACACAGTACCTCAATCAAGTCTCTAGTTCCCTGTGAATTAACGGTGGATACCGGAAACACGTTTCTCACCACCCAGGCTGCCAAGGCCTGAGTTATTCGCTTTGCAGCAGGATGACTGCTGTGATATTTCATCTTCCTCGCAAAGGACTGTTGGACAGTCAATTGCTTACTGGAAGTAGTACAAGTGGTCTTCCGACTTGCCCTCTGGGATGACGATCGACTCCCAGCAGCAACAACAGCAGCGCCAGCAGCAGTAGGCGTTACTTTCAAGGATGCATTGGAGGAATCCCAGGCAGGAGAGGATTCGTCAGACTTGACAGTGACATGGCCTGCAGGACTATTGGCTTTCCTGTGTAAGGAGGAAATTGACACTGAGGGAGTTGGTGGTGTGGTTTTCAGGAGCTTGGTTACAAGAGGAAGGGATTTAGTGGTCAGTGGACTGCTTCCGCTGTCATCCAAAGTTTTTGAACTTGTCACTGACTTCTGATGAATGCGGTCCAGGTGACGTATAAGGGAGGATGTTCCTAGGTGGTTAACGTCCTTACCCCTACTTATTACAGCTTGACAAAGGCAACACACAGCTTGACACCAGTTGTCCGCATTTCTGTTGAAATAATTCCACATCGAAGAGGTGATTTTTTTTGTATTTTGACCAGGCATGTCAATGGCCATATTCGTCCCACGGACAACAGGTGTCTCTCCGGGTGCCTGACTTAAACAAACCACCTCACCATCAGAATCCTCCTTGTCAATTTCCTCCCCAGCGCCAGCAACACCCATATCCTCATCCTGGTGTACTTCAACAGTGACATCTTCAATTTGACTATCAGGAACTGGACTGCGGGTGCTCCTTCCAGCACTTGCAGGGGGTGTGCAAATGGTGGAAGGCGCAACCTCTTCCCGTCCAGTGTTGGGAAGGTCAGGCATCGCAACCGACACAATTGGACTCTCCTTGAGGATTTGTGATTTAGAAGAACGCACAGTTCTTTGCTGTGCTTTTGCCATCTTAACTCTTTTAAGATTTCTAGCAGGAGGATGAGTGCTTCCATCCTCAGGTGGAGCAGAACCACTAGCCTTGAACATAGGCCAGGGCCTCAGCCGTTCCTTGCCACTCCGTGTCGTAAATGGCACATTGGCCAGTTTACGCTTCTCCTCAGACAATTTTGATTTAGATTTTTGGGTCATTTTATTGAGCTTTATTTTTTGGGATTTTACATGCTCTCTACTATGACATTGGGCATCGGCCTTGGCAGACGACGTTGATGGCATTTCATCGTCTCGGCCATGACTAGTTGCAGCAGCTTCAGCACGAGGTGGAAGTGGATCTTGATCTTTCCCTATTTTACCCTCCACATTTTTGTTCTCCATTTTTTAATGTGTGGAATTATAAGCCAGTACAGGTTGAGTATCCCATATCCAAATATTCCGAAATACGGAATATTCCGAAATACGGACTTTTTTGAGTGAGAGTGAGATATTGAAACCTTTGTTTTTTGATGACTCAGTGTACACAAACTTTGTTTAATACACAGTTATTAAAAATATTGTACTAAATTACCTTAGGCTGTGTGTATAAGGTGTATATGAAACATAAATGAATTGTGTGAATGTACACACACTTTGTTTAATGTACAAAGTTATAAAAAATATTGGCTAAAATGACCTTCAGGCTGTGTGTATAAGGTGTATATGAAACATAAATGCATTCTGTGCTTAGATTTAGGTCCCATCACCATGATATCTCATTATGGTATGCAATTATTCCAAAAATACGGAAAAATCCGATATCCAAATACCTCTGGTCCCAAGCATTTTGGATAAGGGATACTCAACCTGTAATATATCAATAGCAATGGCCTACTACTATATATAATGCGCACAACTGAAATGCACCACAGGTATGGATGGATAGTATACTTGACGACACAGAGGTAGGTAGAGCAGTGGCCTACTGTACCATACTGCTATATATTATATACTGGTGGTCAGCAAACTGTGCAAAACTGAAATGCACCACAGGTATGGATGGATAGTATAATTGACGACACAGAGGTAGGTAGAGCAGTGGACTACTGTACCGTACTGCTATATATATAGTTATACTGGTGGTCAGCAAACTGTGCAAAACTGAAATGCACCACAGGTATGGATGGATAGTATACTTGACAACACAGAGGTAGGTAGAGCAGTGGCCTACTGTACCGTAATGCTATATAGTATATACTGGTGGTTAGCAAACTGTGCAAAACTGAAATGCACCACAGGTATGGATGGATAGTATACTTGACGACACAGAGGTAGGTAGAGCAGTGGACTACTGTACCGTACTGCTATATATATTGTTATACTGGTGGTCAGCAAACTGTGCAAAACTGAAATGTACCACAGGTATTGATGGATAGTATACTTGACGACACAGAGGTAGGTAGAGCAGTGGACTACTGTACCGTACTGCTATATATATAGTTATACTGGTGGTCAGCAAAATTCTGCACTGTCCTCCTACTATATACTACAATGCAGCACAGATATGGAGCGTTTTTCAGGCAGAGAACGTATAATACTGGTGGTCACTGGTCAGCAAAACTCTGCACTGTCCTCCTACTATATAATACTGCTGGTCCCCAGTCCCCACAATAAAGCAATTAGAACACTGAGCACAGATATTTGCAGTACACTGAGCACAGTCAGATATGGAGCGTTTTTCAGGCAGAGAACGTAGATATTTGCACTTGCAGCACACTGTGCACAGATATTTGCAGTACACTGAGCACAGATATTTGCAGCACAATTTGCAGCCCACTGAACATAGAAACTGAGAGGACGCCAGCCACGTCCTCTCACGATCATCTCCAATGCACGAGTAAAAAATGGCGGCTACGCGCGGCTCCTTATATAGAATACGAATCTCGCGAGAATCCGACCGCGGGATGATGACGTTCAGGCGCACTCGGGTTAACCGAGCAAGGCTTGAGGATCCGAGTCTGCTCGGACCCATGCAAAAAAGGGTGAAGTTCGGGAGGGTTCGGATCCCGAGGATCCGAACCCGCTCATCACTAGATGAAACATACAAAAAGATACCCAAAAAACCTAAAAAACTTGTGTCAACATTTTTTGTGTCGACCATTTCCATATTGACCTTTTGTTCATGTCTTTTTTACTGTCTATCTTTTCCATGTTGACATTTTGACCCTGTCAACCTTTTGACCCTGTTGATCTAATGCATGTCGACCAGATCTACTGACTGTCTATATAATTCCGTCTATATAATTCCGTCTGTAATTATGTCTGTAGCTCTTGTATACCACACCCAATAAGATTTGACTAAAAAGGTATACAGTGTGTCCACATACACATATCCTCAAATCTGATTAAGCCCTGTATAGCACTCCACAGACTTAGCTACGCCAAAACACTAATCCTATAGAGTACTACGAAACAAAACTGATGAACAAATAGCAAAATGGGGGCAAAAGTAGCAAAACTAATGAAAAAGTATACAATTTACAGTAGAGTGAAAAGACAAAAGATAGATCCACTACAAGCAGGAGCTGTCTGGAAAATTTCAGTCTGGGGGTCAAAGAAAAGCATGTGGCCCCTGGCTTCTCTACCAAATAACTGTGACAGAAAAAATTATCAAAGCAAATATCTCGTCGGAGTGCTTTATAAAATGTGTGTGTGGTTTAAATTAGAGATGTGCGGCTGGCACTTTTCGTGTTTTGTGTTTTGGTTTTGGTTCTAATTCCACTTTTGTGTTTTGGTTTTGGCTTGGTTTTGCCAAAACCACCCTTTCGTGTTTTGGTTTTGGTTTTTGTTCTGGATGATTTTTGAAAAAAACATAAAAACAGCTAAAATCACATAATTTGGGGGTAATTTTGCTCCTACGGTATTAGTAACCTCAACAACATTAATTTCCACTCATTTCCACTCTATTCTGAACACCTCACACCTCACAATATTGTTTTTAGGCCTAAAAGTTGCACCGAGGTGGCTGTATGACCAAGCTAAGCAACACAAATGTGCGGCACAAACACCTGGCCCATCTAGGCGTGGCACTGCAGTTGCAGACAAGATGGCACTATTCAAAAACTAGTCCCCAAACAGCACATGATGCAAAGAAGAAAAAGAGGTGCAATGAGCCTGCTGTATGACTAAGCCAAGCGACACAAGTGTGCGGCACAAACACCTGGCCCATCTAGGAGTGGCACTGCTGTGTCAGACAAGATGGCACAGTTCAAAACCTAGGCCGCAAACAGCACCTCATGCAAAGATGTTGAAGAGGTGCAATGAGGTAGCTGTATGACTAAGCCAAGCGACACAAACAATTCCCACTGGAATTATACGTCCAAATCACTGTAATTAAATGTCAAAATCACTGTAATTATATGTCCAAATCACTGTAATTATACGTCCAAATCACTGTAATTATACAGCAAAATCACTGTAATTATACGTCCAAATCACTAGAATTATACGTCCAAATCACCGGAATAAATGGTAAAATCACTGGAATTATACGTCCAAATCACTGGAATTATATGTCCAAATCACGGGAATTAAAAGGCAAAATCACTAGAATTATACGTGAAAATCACTGGAATTATACGTGAAAATCACTGGAATTATATGGCCAAATCATTGGAATTATACGTCCAAATCACTGGAATTAAATGGCAAAATCACTGGAATTATACATCAAAATCACTTGAATTATACGGCCAAATCACTGAAATGATTTGTCCAAATCACTGGAATTAAATGGCAAAATCACTGGAATTAAATGGCAAAATCATTTGAATTAATTGGCAAAATCACTGGAATTATACATCCAAATCACTGGAATTAAATGGCCAAATCACTTGAATTATACGGACCAAATCACTGAAATTATTCGGCCAAATCACTGGAATTAAATGGCAAAATCACTGGAATTAAATGGCAAAATCACTGTAATTATATGTCCAAATCACTGGAATTAAATGGCAAAATCAATGGAATTATACATCCAAATCACTGGAATTAAATGGCAAAATCTCGGTATAACTTGCCTAGTGAAGTGGAATCTAGATGGGCTATGTTACCAGGGACACAATACCTCTGTCAATTGTCTAAATCCCACTGCACTAATGGCGGATACCGGATGCACGTCTAACACCAAAATAAGTGTCAAGGCCTCAATTATGAGGGCATACTTCATCATGTGAAGCTGAACCGCTAGTCCTTGCCCCTCAGTGTCGTAAATGGCATATTGGCAAGTTTACGTTTCTCCTCACCCCATTTCAGTTTCTTTTTTTGGGTCTTTTTACTGAACTTTGGCTTTTTGGATTTTACATGCCCTCTACTATCACATTGGGCATCGGACTTGGCAGAAGATGTTGATGGCATTTCATTGTCTATTTCATGGCTAGTGGCAGCAGCTTTAGCACTAGGCGGAAGTGGTTATTTATCTTTCCCTATTTTATCCTCCAAATTTTTGTTCTCCATTATTATTTTGGAGTTATATAACACAATATGCGGCACAAGAAGGACTGATGGCTGATGGCCAGGACACTACCACTGGTCTGATGCAGCACAACACAGCAACACTGTAAGGGACTTATTATACAGCAGCACTGGACATATGGCAGCAGAGGACACCACCACTGTGAATGGTCACTGGACTGACTGATGCATAGGACACTAGCACTGGTCTGATGCAGGACAACACAGATAATTATACAGCAGCACTGTGCATATGGTAGCAGATGACACCACCACTGTGAATGATCACTGGACTGACTGATGTCCAGGACACTACCACTGGTCTGATGCAGGACAACACAGCAACACTGTAAGGGACTTATTATACAGCAGCACTGGACATTTGGCAGCAAAGGACACCACCACTGTGACTGATGCAGCACAACACACCACCACTGAACTGATGCAGCACAACACAGCACCACTGGACAGCACTGGACATATGGCAGCAGAGGACACAAGCATTGTGACTGGACAGATTCAGCACAAGCCACGGACACTGAGGACAATGAGAGAACGGAGACATGTCCTCTCTGTACACTCTCCAATGCTGGAGTGAAAATGGCGGGGACGCGCGGCTCCTTATATGGAATCCAAACCCCGCGAAATTCCGACAGCGGGATGATGACATTTTGCCTCATTCTGGTTTCCGAGTGAGGCAGGAAAATCCAAGCCTGGCTCAGAACCGGACTCGAATGGTGAAGTTCGGTACGGTTCGGTTCTCAGAACCGAACCCGCTCATCCCTAGTTTAAATAGCCAAAGAAAATATAAAAAAAGTAAAAAAGCTATAAACTTAATACACAACTTACCAGCCCCATCTGACAAAGCAGAGACTATACTAGTGTCCTCTGTTCAATACGATAACAGTGACCACTATACAATAACTAGAATAAAAATCAAACCCAGAATCGATTCGCCTCTTCTTTCTCATTAAACATTTTCAGATCTGCTCATCCCCCCCCCCCCCACACACTTTTTTTAATCAGACTGCAGATTTCACCAATTTGGACATCCAAATAATATTCCAATATTCCATTCAATCTTTTGCATAAAGATCTACCATGTTGCAAAGGTTCTTGATGGGCTGCATGATATGATCACACAGCAATGTTTGCCTGGGGTAAGGAGGATGGGAAAGTGAAGAATGAGAAAACATGTGAGGATATGACTGGACTGTGCAGTGGGGAAGTAATTGGATAGGAAAGTTTATGAAGGTTATGTGGGCGGTTCTGGAATTTGATAAACTTGCCTGAAGAGGTGAGTTTTCAGGAAACGCTTGAATGTTTGGAGACTAGAGGAGAGTCTTATTGTGCGTGGTAGGGCATTCCACAGAGTGGGTGCAGCCCAAAGAAAGTCCTGTAATCATGAATGAGAGTGAGTAATGAGTGTGGATGAGAGACAGAGATCTTGTGAAGAGCAAAGAGGTCGGATAGGATATATTTTGAGATAAGAGAAGAGATGTACTTTGGTGGTGAGGGGGCTTGGTGCGTCAGGTGTTATTTAATATAGGATTTTCACAAGCGCAGTGTAGAATGATTTTAACGTTGTGCAAGGTTCTGCAACCCTTTGAACTTGCCACACGTGAAGTCAGTTCAGACACTGCCAGCCTGAGTCAGGTCATTCCCCTCATCAGGCTTTTGCAGAAGAAGCTGGAGAGATTGAAGGAAGAGCTAAAACAGAGTGATTCCGCTAGGCATGTGGGACTTGTGGATGGAGCCCTTACTTCGCTTAACCAGCATTCACGGGTGGTCAATCTGTTGAAATCAGAGCACTACATTTTGGCCACCGTGCTCGATCCTAGATTTAAAACCTACGTTGTATCTCTCTTTCTGGCAGACACAAGTCTGCTGAGGTTCAAAGACCTGCTGGTGAGAAAATTGTCAAGTCAAGCGGAACGTGACCCATCAACAGCTCCTCCTTCACATTCTCCCGCAACTGGGGCTGCGAGGAAAAGGCTAAGAATTCCGAGCCCACCCGCTGGCGGTGATGCAGGGCAGTCTGGAGCGAGTGCTGACATCTGGTCTGGACTGAAGGACCTGCCAACGATTACTGACATGTCGTCTACTGTCACTGCATATGATTCTGTAACTATTGAAAGAATGGTGGAGGATTATATGAGTGACAGCATCCAAGTAGGCACGTCAGACAGTCCGTACGTATACTGGCAGGAAAAAGAGGCAATTTGGAGGCTCTTGCACAAACTGGCTTTATTTTACCTAAGTTGCCCCCCCCCCCCCTCCAGTGTGTACTCCGAAAGAGTGTTAAGTGCAGCCGCTCACCTTCTCAGCAATCGGCGTACAAGGTTACTTCCAGAAAATGTGGAGAAGATGATGTTCATCAAAATGAATTAAAATCAATTCCTCCATGGAGACATTCACGAGCAATTGCCTCCAGAAAGTACACAGGGACCTGAGATGGTGGATTCCAGTGGGGACGAATTAATAATCTGTGAGGTGGGGGATGCACACAGTGAAAGGGGTGAGGAATCGGACGATGAGGAGGAGGTGTACATCTTGCCTCTGTAGAGCCAGTTTGTGCAAGGAGAGATTGATTGCTTCTTTTTTGGTGGGGGCCCAAACCAACCAGTCATTTCAGTCACAGTCGTGTGGCAGACCCTGTCGCTGAAATGATGGGTTTGTTAAAGTGTGCATGTCCTGTTTATACAACATAAGGGTGGGTGGGAAGGCCCAAGGACAATTCCATCTTGCACCTCTTTTTTCTTTCATTTTTCTTTGCATCATGTGCTGTTTGGGAACAATTTTTTTTAAGTGCCATCCTGTCTGACACTGCAGTGCCACTCCTAGATGGGCCAGGTGTTTGTGTCGGCCACTTGTGTCGCTTAGCTTATCCATCCAGCGACCTTGGTGCACCTCTTTTTTTCTTTGCATCATGTGCTGTTTGGGGACTATTTTTTAAATCTACCATCCTGTCTGACACTGCAGTGCCACTCCTAGATGGGCCAGGTGTTTGTGTCGGCCACTTGGGTCGCTTAGCTTAGTCACACCGCTACCTCATTGCGCCTCTTTTTTTCTTTGCATCATGTGCTGTTGGGGACTATTTTTTAAAGTGCCATCCTGTCTGACACTGCAGTGCCACTCCTAGATGGGCCAGGTGTTTGTGTCGGCCACTTGTGTCGCTTAGCTTATCCATCCAGCGACCTTGGTGCACCTCTTTTTTTCTTTGCATCATGTGCTGTTTTGGGACTATTTTTTTGAAGTGCCATCCTGTCTGATACTGCAGTGCCACTCCTAGATGGGCCAGGTGTTTGTGCCGGCCACTTGTGTCGCTTAGCTTATCCATCCAGCGACCTTGGTGCACCTCTTTTTTTCTTTGCATCATGTGCTGTTTGGGGACTATTTTCTTGAAGTGCCATCCTGTCTGACACTGCAGTGCCACTCCTAGATGGGCCAGGTGTTTGTGTCGGCCACTTGGGTCGCTTAGCTTAGCCATTCAGCGACCTCGGTGCAAATTTTAGGACTAAAAATAATATTGTGAGGTGTGAGTTGTTCAGAATATACTGAATAGGCATACTTGGATTCTCCCGTATGGCTTGGTTAACCCGAGCGCGCCCGAACGTCATCATCCCGCTGTCGGATTCTCGCGAGATTCGGATTCTATATAAGCAGCCGCGCGTTGCCGCCATTTGCACTCGTGCATTGGAAATGTTAGGGAGAGGACGTGGCTGGCGTCCTCTCCGTTTATTGTTGAACTTGATTGTGCTTTATTGCTTAATTGTGGGGAGGACTGGGGAGCAGCTGTATATTAATATAGGAGGAGTACAGTGCAGAGTTTTGCTGATCAGTTACCATCAGTTTTATCCGTTCTCTGCTTGAAAAAATTGCTCCTTATCTGTGCTCAGTGTGCTGCATATATCTGTGCTCACACTGCTTAATTGTGGGGACTGGGGAGCAGCTGTATTTTATAGCAGGAGTACAGTGCAGAGTTTTGCTGACAGTGACCACCAGTATACTTTGCCTGAAAAAAACTCCATATCTGTGCTCAGTGTGTTGCTTTATTGTGGGGACTGGGGACCAGCAGTATAATATTATATAGGAGGAGTACAGTGCAGAGTTTTGCTGACCAGTGATCACCAGTATATAATATATAGCATTATGGTACAGTAGGCCTCTGCTGTACCTACCTCTGTGTCGTCAAGTATACTATCCATCTACATTCTATACCTGTGGTGCATTTTAGTTTTGCAGTTAGCTGACACAGTGACCACCAGTATATATAGCAGTACGGTACGGAAGGCCACTGCTGTACCTACCCCTGTGTTGTCAAGTATAATATCCATCTAGATTCTATACCTGTGGTGCATTTCAGTTGTGCAGTTTGCTGACACAGTGACCACCAGTATATATAGCAGCACGGTACGGTAGGCCACTGCTGTACCTACCTCTGTGTCGTCAAGTATACTATCCATCTAGATTCTATACCTGTGGTGCATTTCAGTTGTGCAGTTTGCTGACACAGTGACCACCAGTATATATAGCAGTACGGTACGGAAGGCCACTGCTGTACCTACCTCTGTGTCGTCAAGTATACTACCCATCTAGATTCTATACCTGTGGTGCATTTCAGTTGTGCAGTTTGCTGACACAGTGACCACCAGTATATATAGCAGTACGGTACGGAAGGCCACTGCTGTACCTACCTCTGTGTCGTCAAGTATACTATCCATCTACATTCTTTACCTGTGGTGCATTTTAGTTTTGCAGTTTGCTGACACAGTGACCACCAGTATATATAGCAGTACGGTACGGAAGGCCACTGCTGTACCTACCTCTGTGTCGTCAAGTATACTATCCATCTACATTCTTTACCTGTGGTGCATTTTAGTTTTGCAGTTTGGGGACACAGTGACCACCAGTATATATAGCAGTACGGTACGGAAGGCCACTGCTGTACCTACATCTGTGTCGTCAAGTATACTATCCATCTACATTCTATACCTGTGGTGCATTTTAGTTTTGCAGTTTGCTGACACAGTGACCACCAGTGTATATAGCAGTACGTTACGGAAGGCCACTGCTGTACCTACCTCTGTGTCGTCAAGTATACTATTACTATCCATCTACATTCTATACCTGTGGTGCATTTTAGTTTTGCAGTTTGCTGACAGTGACCACCAGTATATATAGCAGTATGGTACGGTAGGCCACTGCTGTACCTACCTCTGTGTCGTCAAGTATACTATCCATCTAGATTCTATACCTGTGGTGCATTTCAGTTGTGCAGTTTGCTGACACAGTGACCACCAGTATATATAGCAGTACGGTACGGAAGGCCACTGCTGTACCTACCTCTGTGTCGTCAAGTATATTATTCATCTAGATTCTATACCTGTGGTGCATTTCTGTTGTGCAGTTTGCTGACACAGTGACCACCAGTATATATAGCAGTACAGTACGGAAGGCCACTGCTGTACCTACCTCTGTGTCGTCAAGTATACTATCCATCTAGATTCTATACCTGTTGTGCATTTTAGTTTTGCAGTTTGCTGACAGTGACCACCAGTATATTTAGCAGTACGGTAGGCCACTGCTGTACCTACCTCTGTGTCGTCAAGTATACTATCCATCTAGATTCTATACCTGTGGTGCATTTTAGTTTTGCAGTTTGCTGACAGTGACCACCAGTATATAAAGCAGTACGGTACGGTAGGCCACTGCTGTACCTACCTCTGTGTCGTCAAGTATACTATCCATCTAGATTCTATACCTGTGGTGCATTTTAGTTTTGCAGTTTGCTGACACAGTGATTACCAGTATATATAGCAGTAAGGTACGGAAGGCCACTGCTGTACCTACCTCTGTGTCGTCAAGTATACTATCCATCTAGATTCTATACCTGTGGTGCATTTCAGTTGTGCAGTTTGGGGACACAGTGACCACCAGTATATATAGCAGTACGGTACGGAAGGCCACTGCTGTACCTACATCTGTGTCGTCAAGTATACTATCCATCTACATTCTATACCTGTGGTGCATTTTAGTTTTGCAGTTTGCTGACACAGTGACCACCAGTGTATATAGCAGTACGTTACGGAAGGCCACTGCTGTACCTACCTCTGTGTCGTCAAGTATACTATTACTATCCATCTACATTCTATACCTGTGGTGCATTTCAGTTTTGCAGTTTGCTGACAGTGACCACCAGTATATATAGCAGTACGGTACGGAAGGCCACTGCTGTACCTACCTCTGTGTCGTCAAGTATATTATTCATCTAGATTCTATACCTGTGGTGCATTTCTGTTGTGCAGTTTGCTGACACAGTGACCACCAGTATATATAGCAGTACAGTACGGAAGGCCACTGCTGTACCTACCTCTGTGTCGTCAAGTATACTATCCATCTAGATTCTATACCTGTGGTGCATTTTAGTTTTGCAGTTTGCTGACAGTGACCACCAGTATATATAGCAGTACGGTAGGCCACTGCTGTACCTACCTCTGTGTCGTCAAGTATACTATCCATCTAGATTCTATACCTGTGGTGCATTTTAGTTTTGCAGTTTGCTGACAGTGACCACCAGTATATAAAGCAGTACGGTACGGTAGGCCACTGCTGTACCTACCTCTGTGTCGTCAAGTATACTATCCATCTAGATTCTATACCTGTGGTGCATTTTAGTTTTGCAGTTTGCTGACACAGTGATTACCAGTATATATAGCAGTAAGGTACGGAAGGCCACTGCTGTACCTACCTCTGTGTCGTCAAGTATACTATCCATCTAGATTCTATACCTGTGGTGCATTTCAGTTGTGCAGTTTGCTGACACAGTGACCACCAGTATATATAGCAGTACAGTACGGAAGGCCACTGCTGTACCTACCTCTGTGTCGTCAAGTATACTATTACTATCCATCTACATTCTATACCTGTGGTACATTTTAGTTTTGCAGTTTGCTGACACAGTGACCACCAGTATATATAGCAGTACGGTACGGAAGGCCACTGCTGTACCTACCTCTGTGTCGTCAAGTATACTATCCATCTACATTCTATACCTGTGGTGTATTTCAGTTGTGCAGTTTGCTGACACAGTGACCACCAGTATATATAGCAGAACGGTACGGAAGGACACTGCTGTACCTACCTCTGTGTCGTCAAGTATACTATCCATCTACATTCTATACCTGTGGTGCATTTTAGTTGTGCGCAGTATATATAGTAGTAGGCCATTGCTATTGATACTGGCATATAATTCCACACATTAAAAAATGGAGAACAGGTGGCCTGGAGGCTGAACTGAAAGGCAGCACATACTGAGAGCTCCGCAGAGACTGAGGAGTTTTGCCCTCAAAACCCACTCCCTGCCTCGGAAGACCCCTCCAAACTTGTTCCCCCTGACGGAGGGAACACTCATCGGTGGTGGGATAGTGCTGCGGAATCGGGGAGCCGGTTTACCGGCTCCTGCGGGTTGCGGCCTACCCACCACTCCGAAGCCGGGGCCTAAATTTTGGATTGCCCAGCGGCGGGCCGTACGGAGCCTCAGCCCCGTCCCTAAAGTGTTCTCAAGTGCCCTGGCGTGGACCCCCTGGGAGCTGACACACGCTTCCCCAAACTGACGTGACATCAGGGGTGGCGGAGGAGAGGGGAACCGGCCGGAGCACAGACGCCGGGGATCCGGTGCTCCGGGAGCGGCGGCCATTTTGGGTTTCAGACCCTGAGACGGAGCGGCGGACTCGGGACCCGGCGGCTTCCACTATACCCAGAGGTGAGCTGCTCCCCCAACATACTCTCTCCCCCACCGTTGCCCGCGCTTGACGCCAGCGGGAGGCCGCTGCGGGATACTCTGTGCTGAACGCCGGAGGGGAACACAGCACCGCAGCACCACAGCACCTACACCAGCTTCTCTCTGGGGCCGGTCCTCGGTCCCAGGCCTGCAGTCGTCTATCTCTCCTCGGGGGCATCATCATCAGCGCTTGGCGTGGAGGCTCCTGCGACCCTCGGCCCTCCTCCGGTCTGGCTTGCTGGGTGACCCTCGACCTGCGGATCCCACCTGGTCGCTGGGGAGCCCCATTCAACTACCCTAACGGATGCTGGCGTCTGCCCTCCCTCCCCCTGCCTTTGGGTGCAACTGGGCTAAATAGGGTGCCATCTTCTCGCCCCACAGGGGCTCTATATATGCTCTAACGCCCCCCCAGTATTAAACTTTCATATAACCTGCTGAAGTTTTCTGATATTACCCTACTGTGCTGGACTTCTCTGTATTACAATCCACAAGCCCGAGGGCGCCATCTCCTGGCCTCTGCCGGCGATTACGCCTGCATTATACTCCAGTCTTCTATGATATTATCTAGCAGGGAAATGTGCTGCTGACTGCCTGCGGGCGCGACCCTGGGGGTCTTGTTCTTGTGAATTCTCAACTCCTGCTTCGTGATGGATCGCTAACTATTTATGCTATTACTCAGCTCTGCCCTGTGACCTCTCTTAGCTCCGGGACTGTCACACACCATGCCTAAGTCCAAGTCCAAGAAAACGACGTCTTCTACGGAAATTTCCTCCTTTATTTCTAAGATGAAGTCTAGTTCCACTAAATTACCGGCCGTCCCTACTCCCGCCCCGGTTTCAGAATCTGAGGAAGACTCATCTGCCCCAGACCCCTCCATGAAAGATTGCATTTCCTCCATCCTGGCGGAGATGAAATCGCTGAAACAGGCTTTTCACTCGGAGATCCATAAAGCCATCTCCGGGCTCAAGGCGGAGATATCTGATCTCGGGGCCCGCACTAATGACGTTGAACAGAAAATTGACGAAGTCATTTCCTTCCAGCAGGAACTGGAACATTCAGTCCACGTTATGCAGGAAGATATCTACCTGCTCCAAGACCAACAGGAAGACGCAGATAATCGCGCACGACGTAATAACCTACGTATTAAATACATTCCGGAGTCGGTGGAACCAGCACAATTGGAAGATTTCCTCCTCAGATTTTTCCAACACCTCCTCCCGGACGTCCCAAGTGAGCAGTTCCTCCTGGACAGGGCTCACCGGGCCTTGCGCCAAAAACCCTCAACTTCGTCTCCTCCAAGAGACGTAGTTTTACGGTGTCACTACTTCAAAACCAAGGAAAAAATTCTAACAGCGGCCCGGAATAGAGACTTGTGTCTGTTCGACTCGCATAAGCTAATGGTGTTTCAGGACTTATCCCCTACCACTCTTAAGAGGCGCTTCGACCTGCGGGAGTACACCCAAATCCTCAGGGACAACCAAATCCGCTACAGATGGGGTTACCCTTTTGCCCTCATTGTGCAACTTGATGGGAAGAGACTGCTGGCACGTTCTAAGGAGGAGGCTCACCGGCTTCTTTTGAGACTTAACCTTTCTCCCCCGGAGTCCGATAAACCTGACTCACCGCGGGATGCACCAGTTCTTCAACGCACTCCAGTCTCACCCCTCCCGCAGCGGGCACCTCGACGCCTGTGGTTGACAGTCCCGGCAAAAACCTCTGCGAGACATGACCCTTCGTGAACATTTCTTCACAGCTGCACTGACGGGTTACTACATGTCATTTTCTACTGTTATGCATATTAGTTTAGAGGTTTACAGGTTCCTTTTTTCTACTGTGTTCATTTAACTGAACATATGCTCTTTTTGTTCATAAGATTCAAAAATGGTTCATTACGGTTATTTGATGTTATGTCCCCCCTGGTCGCCCCCCCCCCCCCATCTGATTGGTCGGTGGGCCCCTTGATACTCAGAGCCATACCCCCCACCGAGCCATTATAGTCAGTTTTGAGCATAGGGGAGAACTCCTCTCCCTTAATACCCCATACGGGAGCTCAAACATTCGGACCCGTATACGATGCGTACAATGGGTCATTGGCTCGGTACGTTATACATGTTCATTTCATTTCATTTTACATTGTTCTTTATGTTTCTATCCTCCTTTTTTCCTCTTCTTTCTCTACCTCTCACTCTTCTTCTTCCCCTCGCTCCCCAGGGAGATCATCTATGAGCCATTAGGGCCATTAGAGTTTTGCTTCCACCTGTACTGTCATGACTGTTAACGTAATATCCTATAATGTGAAGGGTCTCAATAGTCCCCAAAAGAGGACCAAATTATTTCTTTTTTTGAAACAGGTTGGGGGAGATCTGGTATTCCTCCAGGAGACGCATTTCAAAGGTACTTCCCACCCTGAACTACGTTCTAGACGCCATCCTGTCGCCATACATGCCTGTGATCGCTCCCAGAAGAAAAGAGGGGTTGCCATATTGATCCCCGCCCATTTACACTTAGAATCAGAAAAAATCGTTAGGGACAAACGCGGAAGATTTCTCATTATAGTAGGCAAGCTTAATAATGTCCCCATCACCTTGGTCAATATTTACGCCCCCAATGTTAATCAAGCCTCGTTTTTCGCCTCTTTAGATTCTAAAATTGCTCAGTGTAGGAAAGGCGATATTTTAATGGCAGGAGATTTCAACACTATACTCCATCATAGTCTTGATCGTTCTAGCTCCCTACCAACATCCCAGTCCAATACACATACTCGCAACTCCAGAGCCCTGCAGTCCCTACTTAAAAACCACTTACTATTCGATTCCTGGAGGGTTGTCGACCCTTTAGTTAAAGATTACACATTCTTCTCCCCAGTGCATAATCTATACACTAGAATTGATATGATTTTGGTGGGTAGAGACCTCACCTCTCGAATCCAGAAATGCTGTATTCATCCAATTACGTGGTCCGACCACGCCCCGATATCCTTATCTCTGTCTGGGCTGGCTCGCACTCTTTCCCCCCCCTCTTGGTCCCTTAATGATGCCCTTCTTCAACAGTCCGATGTGCCGCAGCAAATTACTCAGGCATTAAATGATTATTTTAATGAGAACCAAACCCCTGGTATATCGGACATGACCCTGTGGGAGGCGCATAAAGCGGTCCTTAGAGGCCATTTTATTCAGATCGCGGCCAGGCTCACCAAACAGCGCTCCCAAAAGATCTTAGAGCTGACTGACCAACTCCACCATCTGGAGGAGGTTCATAAGTCTTCTCTAAACCCTGCCGATTTAGACAAGCTACTTAAAGTTAGGGGTGAACTTAATATGCTGTTGTCTCATAAGACTGAACAATGTCTTAGACGCCTTAACCAGATTTATTATGAAAAAGGGGATAAAGCAGATAAAATTCTGGCTAGGAAGTTGAGGGATCAGATCTCCTCAAAAAATATCTTATCTATTCGCACCAAACAGGGAACACTAACTCATGACCCTGACCGCATTTTGGGTGAATTTGAAGAATTTTATAAGCTATTGTATAACACGGAAGCGGTCCCTTCATCATCTTCACCGAGATTTAATGAGGCGATCGAATCCCTTTTAGATAAGTGTGACCTACCGTCACTGAGCAATTCGACAGTCTCTCAGTTAGGCTCAGAGATAACTGTGGAGGAATTAGATAATGCACTTAAAACTCAGAAATCTGGTAAAGCCCCTGGCCCTGACGGGATGTCAATTATGTATTACAAGAAATTTAAAGGGATCCTATTACCCCATCTCTGTAGGCTCTTCTATGGTTTCCTCAGAGGTAACCCTCTGTCGTTCCGGGCACTAGAGGCACGGATAGTTTTAATTCATAAACCTGGGAAGGACCCCAACTCCTGTGCTAGTTACCGCCCCATCTCATTACTAAATAACGACATTAAACTCTTTGCCAAAATTCTTGCCTTGAGACTAAACTCAGTTCTCCCGCGTTTGATTCACGCTGACCAGGTGGGCTTCGTCCCAGGCCGACAAGCTAGGGACAATACCCGCAGAACCATTGATTTGGTCCATCTGATCAACAAAGCTAAATTGCCCTCTGTCCTTCTCTCGCTTGATGCAGAGAAGGCTTTTGATAAAATACTTTGGCCCTTCATGTTCGCCACTTTGCGTAGGTTCGGCCTGGGAGGAAGCCTACTCCAGGGTATTCAGGCACTCTACTCCAACCCCTCTGCCAGAGTTCGGGTTAATGGTAAAGACTCTCACCTCTTCCACATCAATAACGGTACACGTCAGGGGTGTCCTTTGTCTCCGTTAATTTTTGCTATGACCATCGAACCTCTGGCGTGTATGGTTAGGGCTAATCCCGATATTAAGGGTATCACTGTTGGCGACGAGGAGTTCAAATTGTCATTATTTGCAGACGATGTTCTGTTAACTCTGTCTTCCCCCAATATTTCTATCCCCAACCTATTTAAAACCCTATCATCATACTCTCATTATTCGGGATATCGTATTAACTATTCCAAATCGGAGGCCCTCCCTTTGCATCTTAATGAGGATACCAGATCTCTCCTAGCTGCTAACTTTAATTTTGCTTGGCGCTCCAAGAAAATTAAATACTTAGGCGTGTTCATCACGAACTCCTACGACTCCCTATACTCTGAGAATTTTCCAGCCTTATTTAAGTGTATAGAGTCGGACCTCCGGGCTTGGGACAAACAGATTATAGCCTGGTTTGGACGGATAGTCTCAGTAAAGATGAACATCCTACCCAGGCTCTTATATCTGATTCAAACAATTCCCGTACGCATCCCCGCTGAGGCTCTATGCCGAATGCAGAGACTCTTCCTAAAATTTATAAGGTCTGGTAAGCCTCCTAGAATTAGGACCTCCACTCTGGTACGTGACCCACTAGCTGGAGGCAGAGGTTTGCCGGACATTCGTAAATACTATCATGCAACTCACCTGAGCCAGGCTGTCGCCTGGTTTTCCCCAGCGCCCCATCTACCCTGGATTCGTATCGAGCGTCTAGCGGCCGGGGTCTCAACTTTGGTTTCCCTACTCACGCCGACCAAGTCAATACGGACAATGCAAGCGTGTCCCCCCCCCACTAAATTCACCTGCTCCCTGTGGTGTTTCTGCATTCGGCATTATGGTTTATCCACTTTCCCTTCGCCCATCACCTCCATTTGGGACAATCAGGATTTCACCCCTGGTTCCACCTTACGGTCCCATCCGTGGTTCCACCTGAGCCCGCGCCCGGGACTGGTGTTTGATTTCATAGAGGGTTCCTCCTGGCGCTCCCTTCATTCTCTACGTGACAAATATGATATCCCTCAACCTGTATTTTATGAGTATTTACAAATTCGTTCTTTCTTGAGCTCCCTTTCAAAATCCCAAGTCATACGTCAACTCACCCCCTTGGAACGTTTGTGTATTTATTCTCCCATGCGGCAGGGTATTATTTCCATACTTTATGGTTTACTACGTTCTCTGAAGGCAGCGAACGTACTTCCCCATGAGCGTAAATGGGAACAGGACCTTGGCCCACCCCCTGCAGAGGACTCATGGGAACTCATTAGGCAAAATGTAGCCCAGTCCTCAATTTCCTCCTTAGTGAAGGAAAATTCCTATAAAGTCTATACTAGATGGTATCGGGTCCCTGCAACATTGCATAAGATTTTTCCCGTGTCATCCCCATTGTGTTGGCGCGGGTGCGGCCAGACTGGAGACTTTAAGCACATCTGGTGGTCATGCCCCAAAATATGCACGTTCTGGGCTCAGGTGGAAACCCTCATTGGCTCCATTTTCTACTCGCAAGTAACATTGGGCCCTTGGTCGGCCCTCCTGGGCCTACCTTTGTCCAATCTAGACACCCAGGCGAGCAGCCTGGTACCCCAAATTCTACACGCCGCCAGATGTGTGATAGCTAAAAATTTAAAAAAACACACTCCCCCCCCTAGGAGCATGTTGATAGCTAAAATATGGCATATTTCCATGATGGAGAAAATCACGGCCTCCTTACGGGACAGGTCAGAGAAATATAGGAGGATCTGGGATCCTTGGTTCACCTATACTATGCCCTCTACTGCCGGGATGTAAAGTCTACAGTATGGGGGTTCTGCCTCCTGCGACATGCCTATACCCTGTATGTTCCTATGATGATCCCCCACTCTCCCATCCACCCTTCCCCTTTCTTTCTTTCTCTCTCTCTTGTTCTCTTCTTCTTTGACTCTTCTCTCCTATCTTTCTCTTATTTTTCGTTTAAACGCAGAAAAATTGTTGTCGATATATATATATGGTATTGATGATGTACTTCCCTGCTGATGTTACATTTGGTTATTCCCCACGGGATAACATGTATGTGATTTTGAATATTTCATTTGGAGTCATCATCTCCTGTTTGTCTTGTACCAGCATATCCGACTTCTCTTCAATAAAAATATTGCATTAAAAAAAAAAAAAAAAATGGAGAACAAAAATGTGGAGGTTAAAATAGGGAAAGATCAAGATCCACTTCCACCCCGTGCTGAAGCTGCTGCCACTAGTCATGGCCGAGACGATGAAATGCCATCAACGTCGTCTGCCAAGGCCGATGCCCAATGTCATAGTAGAGAGCATGTAAAATCCAAAAAACAAAAGTTCAGTAAAATGACCCAAAAATCAAAATTGAAAGCGTCTGATGAGAAGCATAACTTGCCAATATGCCATTTACGACACGGAGTGGCAAGGAACGGCTGAGGCTCTGGCCTATGTTCATGGCTAGTGGTTCAGATTCACATGAGGATGGAAGCACTCATCTCCTCGCTAGAAAAATGAAAAGGCTTAAGCTGGCAAAAGCACAGCAAAGAACTGTGCGTTCTTCTAAATCACAAATCCCCAAGGAGAGTCCAATTGTGTCGGTTGCAATGCCTGACCTTCCCAACACTAGACGGGAAGAGCTTGCGCCTTTCACCATTTGCACGCCCCCTGCAAGTGCTGGAAGGATCACCCGCAGTCCAGTTCCTGATAGTCAAATTGAAGATGTTACAGTTGAAGTACACCAGGATGAGGATATGGGTGTTGCTGGCGCTGGGGAGGAAATTGACAAGGAGGATTCTGATGGTGAGGTGGTTTGTTTAAGTCAGGCACCAGGAGAGACACCTGTTGTCCGTGGGACGAATATGGCCATTGACATGCCTGGTCAAAATACAAAAAAATCAGCTCTTCGGTGTGGAATTATTTCAACACAAATGCGGACAACAGGTGTCAAGCCATGTGTTGCCTTTGTCAAGCTGTAATAAGTAGGGGTAAGGACGTTAACCACCTAGGAATATCATCCCTTATACGTCACCTGCAGCGCATTCATCATAAGTCAGTGACAAGTTCAAAAACTTTGGATGGCAGCGGAAGTAGTCCATTGACCACTAAATCCCTTCCTCTTGTAACCAAGCTCCTGCAAACCACACCACCAACTCCCTCAGTGTCAATTTCCTCCTTACCCAGGAAAGCCAATTGTCCTGCAGGCCATGTCACTGGCAAGTCTGACGAGTCCTCTCCTGCCTGGGATTCCTCCGATGCATCCTTGAGTGTAACACCTACTGCTGCTGGCGCTGCTGTTGTTGCTGCTGGGAGTCAATCGTCATCCCAGAGGGGAAGTTGGAAGACCACTTGTACTACTTCCAGTAAGCAACTGACTGTCCAACAGTCCTTTGCGAGGAAGATGAAATATTACAGCAGTCATCCTGCTGCAAAGCGGATAACTCAGGCCTTGGCAGCCTGGGCGGTGAGAAACGTGGTTCCGGTATCCACCGTTAATTCAGAGGCAACTAGAGACTTGATTGAGGTACTGTGTCCCCGGTACAAAATACCATCTAGGTTCCATTTCTCTAGGCAGGCGATACCGAAAATGTAAACAGACGTCAGAAAAAGTCACCAGTGTCCTAAAAAATGCAGTTGTACCCAATGTCCACTTAACCACGGACATGTGGACAAGTGGAGCAGGGCAGACTCAGGACTATATGACTGTGGCAGCCCACTGGGTAGATGTATTGCCTCCCTCAGCAAGAATAGCAGCGGCGGCACCAGTAGCAGCATCTCGCAAACGCCAACTCGTTCCTAGGCAGGCTTACGCTTTGTATCACCGCTTTCCAGAAGAGGCACACAGCTGACAACCTCTTACGGAAACTGAGGAAGATCATCGCAGAATGGCTTACACCAATTGGACTCTCCTGGGGATTTGTGACATCGGACAACGCCAGCAATATTGTGCGTGCATTACATCTGGGCAAATTCCAGCACGTCCCATGTTTTGCACATACATTAAATTTAGTGGTGCAGAATTATTTAAAAAACAACAGGGGCATGCAAGAGATGCTGTCGGTGGCCCGTATAATTGCGGGCCACTTTCGGCATTCAGCCACCACGCACCGACGACTGGAGCACCACAAAACATTCCTGAACCTGCCCTGCCATCATCTCAAGCAAGAGGTGGTAACGAGGTGGAATTCAACCCTCTATATGCTTCAGAGGAAAAGGCCATTCAAGCCTATACATCTGCCCACGATATAGGCAAAGGAGGGGGAATGCACCTGACTCAAGCGCAGTGGAGAATGATTTCAACGTTGTGCAAGGTACTGCAACCCTTTGAACTTGCCACACGTGAAGTCAGTTCAGACACTGCCAGCCTGAGTCAGGTCATTCTCCTCATCAGGTTTTTGCAGAAGAAGCTGGAGACATTGAAGGAGGAGCTAAAACAGAGCGATTCCGCTAGGTATGTGGGACTTGTGGATGGAGCCCTTACTTCGCTTAACCAGCATTCACGTGTGGTCAATCTGTTGAAATCAGAGCACTACATTTTGGCCACCGTGCTCGATCCTAGATTTAAAACCTACGTTGTATCTCTCTTTCTGGCAGACACAAGTCTGCTGAGGTTCAAAGACCTGCTGGTGAGAAAATTGTCAAGTCAAGCGGAACGTGACCCATCAACAGCTCCTCCTTCACATTCTCCCGCAACTGGGGGTGCGAGGAAAAGGCTAAGAATTCCGAGCCCACCCGCTGGCGGTGATGCAGGGTAGTCTGGAGCGAGTGCTGACATCTGGTCCGGACTGAAGGACCTGCCAACGATTACTGACATGTCGTCTACTGTCACTGCATATGATTCTCTTACCATTGAAAGAATGGTGGAGGATTATATGAGTGACAGCATCCAAGTAGGCACGTCAGACTAGAGATGAGCGGGTTCGGTTTCTCTGAATCCGAACCCGCCAGAACTTCATGTTTTTTTTCACGGGTCCGAGCGACTCGGATCTTCCCGCCTTGCTCGGTTAACCCGAGCGCGCCCGAACGTCATCATGACGCTGTCGGATTCTCGCGAGGCTCGGATTCTATCGCGAGACTCGGATTCTATATAAGGAGCCGCGCGTCGCCGCCATTTTCTCACACGTGCATTGAGATTGATAGGGAGAGGACGTGGCTGGCGTCCTCTCCGTTTAGACACTTGATTTACTAATTTTGGGGAGCATTAGGAGTACTCAGTAGTGTACAGTGCAGAGTTTTGCTGATAGTGACCAGTGACCACCACTTTTATTTATAATCCGTTCTCTGCCTGAAAAAAGCGATACACAGCACACAGTGACTCAGTCACATACCATATCTGTGTGCACTGCTCAGGCTCAGGCCAGTGTGCTGCATCATCTATTATCTATATATAATATTATATATCTGTCTGACTGCTCAGCTCACACAGCTTATAATTGTGGGGGAGACTGGGGAGCACTACTGCAGTGCCAGTTATAGGTTATAGCAGGAGCCAGGAGTACATAATATATTATATAGTGAGTGACCACCAGACACACAGTGCAGTTTATTTAATATATCCGTTCTCTGCCTGAAAAAAGCGATACACACAGTGACTCAGTCAGTCACATACCATATCTGTGTGCACTGCTCAGGCTCAGGCCAGTGTGCTGCATCATCTATATATATTATATATCTGTCTGACTGCTCAGCTCACACAGCTTATAATTGTGGGGGAGACTGGGGAGCACTACTGCAGTGCCAGTTATAGGTTATAGCAGGAGCCAGGAGTACATAATATTATATTAAAATTAAACAGTGCACACTTTTGCTGCAGGAGTGCCACTGCCAGTGTGACTAGTGACCAGTGACCTGACCACCAGTATATAATATTAGTAGTATACTATCTCTTTATCAACCAGTCTATATTAGCAGCAGACACAGTACAGTGCGGTAGTTCACGGCTGTGGCTACCTCTGTGTCGGCACTCGGCAGCCCGTCCATAATTGTATATACCACCTAACCGTGGTTTTTTTTTCTTTCTTTATACATACATACTAGTTACGAGTATACTATCTCTTTATCAACCAGTCTATATATTAGCAGCAGACACAGTACAGTGCGGTAGTTCACGGCTGTGGCTACCTCTGTGTCGGCACTCGGCAGCCCGTCCATAATTGTATATACCACCTAACCGTGGTTTTTTTTTCTTTCTTTATACATACATACTAGTTACGAGTATACTATCTCTTTATCAACCAGTCTATATATTAGCAGCAGACACAGTACAGTGCGGTAGTTCACGGCTGTGGCTACCTCTGTGTCGGCACTCGGCAGCCCGTCCATAATTGTATATACCACCTAACCGTGGTTTTTTTTTCTTTCTTTATACATACATACTAGTTACGAGTATACTATCTCTTTATCAACCAGTCTATATATTAGCAGCAGACACAGTACAGTGCGGTAGTTCACGGCTGTGGCTACCTCTGTGTCGGCACTCGGCAGCCCGTCCATAATTGTATATACCACCTAACCGTGGTTTTTTTTTCTTTCTTTATACATACATACTAGTTACGAGTATACTATCTCTTTATCAACCAGTCTATATATTAGCAGCAGACACAGTACAGTGCGGTAGTTCACGGCTGTGGCTACCTCTGTGTCGGCACTCGGCAGCCCGTCCATAATTGTATATACCACCTAACCGTGGTTTTTTTTTCTTTCTTTATACATACATACTAGTTACGAGTATACTATCTCTTTATCAACCAGTCTATATATTAGCAGCAGACACAGTACAGTGCGGTAGTTCACGGCTGTGGCTACCTCTGTGTCGGCACTCGGCAGCCCGTCCATAATTGTATATACCACCTAACCGTGGTTTTTTTTTCTTTCTTTATACATACATACTAGTTACGAGTATACTATCTCTTTATCAACCAGTCTATATATTAGCAGCAGACACAGTACAGTGCGGTAGTTCACGGCTGTGGCTACCTCTGTGTCGGCACTCGGCAGCCCGTCCATAATTGTATATACCACCTAACCGTGGTTTTTTTTTCTTTCTTTATACATACATACTAGTTACGAGTATACTATCTCTTTATCAACCAGTCTATATATTAGCAGCAGACACAGTACAGTGCGGTAGTTCACGGCTGTGGCTACCTCTGTGTCGGCACTCGGCAGCCCGTCCATAATTGTATATACCACCTAACCGTGGTTTTTTTTTCTTTCTTTATACATACATACTAGTTACGAGTATACTATCTCTTTATCAACCAGTCTATATATTAGCAGCAGACACAGTACAGTGCGGTAGTTCACGGCTGTGGCTACCTCTGTGTCGGCACTCGGCAGCCCGTCCATAATTGTATATACCACCTAACCGTGGTTTTTTTTTCTTTCTTTATACATACATACTAGTTACGAGTATACTATCTCTTTATCAACCAGTCTATATATTAGCAGCAGACACAGTACAGTGCGGTAGTTCACGGCTGTGGCTACCTCTGTGTCGGCACTCGGCAGCCCGTCCATAATTGTATACTAGTATCCAATCCATCCATCTCCATTGTTTACCTGAGGTGCCTTTTAGTTGTGCCTATTAAAATATGGAGAACAAAAATGTTGAGGTTCCAAAATTAGGGAAAGATCAAGATCCACTTCCACCTCGTGCTGAAGCTGCTGCCACTAGTCATGGCCGAGACGATGAAATGCCAGCAACGTCGTCTGCCAAGGCCGATGCCCAATGGCATAGTACAGAGCATGTCAAAACCAAAACACCAAATATCAGTAAAAAAAGGACTCCAAAACCTAAAATAAAATTGTCGGAGGAGAAGCGTAAACTTGCCAATATGCCATTTACCACACGGAGTGGCAAGGAACGGCTGAGGCCCTGGCCTATGTTCATGGCTAGTGGTTCAGCTTCACATGAGGATGGAAGCACTCAGCCTCTCGCTAGAAAACTGAAAAGACTCAAGCTGGCAAAAGCACCGCAAAGAACTGTGCGTTCTTTGAAATCCCAAATCCACAAGGAGAGTCCAATTGTGTCGGTTGCGATGCCTGACCTTCCCAACACTGGACGTGAAGAGCATGCGCCTTCCACCATTTGCACGCCCCCTGCAAGTGCTGGAAGGAGCACCCGCAGTCCAGTTCCTGATAGTCAGATTGAAGATGTCAGTGTTGAAGTACACCAGGATGAGGAGGATATGGGTGTTGCTGGCGCTGGGGAGGAAATTGACCAGGAGGATTCTGATGGTGAGGTGGTTTGTTTAAGTCAGGCACCCGGGGAGACACCTGTTGTCCGTGGGAGGAATATGGCCGTTGACATGCCAGGTGAAAATACCAAAAAAATCAGCTCTTCGGTGTGGAGGTATTTCACCAGAAATGCGGACAACAGGTGTCAAGCCGTGTGTTCCCTTTGTCAAGCTGTAATAAGTAGGGGTAAGGACGTTAACCACCTCGGAACATCCTCCCTTATACGTCACCTGCAGCGCATTCATAATAAGTCAGTGACAAGTTCAAAAACTTTGGGTGACAGCGGAAGCAGTCCACTGACCAGTAAATCCCTTCCTCTTGTAACCAAGCTCACGCAAACCACCCCACCAACTCCCTCAGTGTCAATTTCCTCCTTCCCCAGGAATGCCAATAGTCCTGCAGGCCATGTCACTGGCAAGTCTGACGAGTCCTCTCCTGCCTGGGATTCCTCCGATGCATCCTTGCGTGTAACGCCTACTGCTGCTGGCGCTGCTGTTGTTGCCGCTGGGAGTCGATGGTCATCCCAGAGGGGAAGTCGTAAGCCCACTTGTACTACTTCCAGTAAGCAATTGACTGTTCAACAGTCCTTTGCGAGGAAGATGAAATATCACAGCAGTCATCCTACTGCAAAGCGGATAACTGAGTCCTTGACAACTATGTTGGTGTTAGACGTGCGTCCGGTATCCGCCGTTAGTTCACAGGGAACTAGACAATTTATTGAGGCAGTGTGCCCCCGTTACCAAATACCATCTAGGTTCCACTTCTCTAGGCAGGCGATACCGAGAATGTACACGGACGTCAGAAAAAGACTCACCAGTCTCCTAAAAAATGCAGTTGTACCCAATGTCCACTTAACCACGGACATGTGGACAAGTGGAGCAGGGCAGGGTCAGGACTATATGACTGTGACAGCCCACTGGGTAGATGTATGGACTCCCGCCGCAAGAACAGCAGCGGCGGCACCAGTAGCAGCATCTCGCAAACGCCAACTCTTTCCTAGGCAGGCTACGCTTTGTATCACCGCTTTCCAGAATACGCACACAGCTGAAAACCTCTTACGGCAACTGAGGAAGATCATCGCGGAATGGCTTACCCCAATTGGACTCTCCTGTGGATTTGTGGCATCGGACAACGCCAGCAATATTGTGTGTGCATTAAATATGGGCAAATTCCAGCACGTCCCATGTTTTGCACATACCTTGAATTTGGTGGTGCAGAATTTTTTAAAAAACGACAGGGGCGTGCAAGAGATGCTGTCGGTGGCCAGAAAAATTGCGGGACACTTTCGGCGTACAGGCACCACGTACAGAAGACTGGAGCACCACCAAAAACTACTGAACCTGCCCTGCCATCATCTGAAGCAAGAAGTGGTAACGAGGTGGAATTCAACCCTCTATATGCTTCAGAGGTTGGAGGAGCAGCAAAAGGCCATTCAAGCCTATACAATTGAGCATGATATAGGAGATGGAATGCACCTGTCTCAAGTGCAGTGGAGAATGATTTCAACGTTGTGCAAGGTTCTGATGCCCTTTGAACTTGCCACACGTGAAGTCAGTTCAGACACTGCCAGCCTGAGTCAGGTCATTCCCCTCATCAGGCTTTTGCAGAAGAAGCTGGAGGCATTGAAGAAGGAGCTAAAAGGGAGCGATTCCGCTAGGCATGTGGGACTTGTGGATGCAGCCCTTAATTCGCTTAACAAGGATTCACGGGTGGTCAATCTGTTGAAATCAGAGCACTACATTTTGGCCACCGTGCTCGATCCTAGATTTAAAGCCTACCTTGGATCTCTCTTTCCGGCAGACACAGGTCTGCTGGGGTTGAAAGACCTGCTGGTGACAAAATTGTCAAGTCAAGCGGAACGCGACCTGTCAACATCTCCTCCTTCACATTCTCCCGCAACTGGGGGTGCGAGGAAAAGGCTCAGAATTCCGAGCCCACCCGCTGGCGGTGATGCAGGGCAGTCTGGAGCGACTGCTGATGCTGACATCTGGTCCGGACTGAAGGACCTGACAACGATTACGGACATGTCGTCTACTGTCACTGCATATGATTCTCTCAACATTGATAGAATGGTGGAGGATTATATGAGTGACCGCATCCAAGTAGGCACGTCACACAGTCCGTACTTATACTGGCAGGAAAAAGAGGCAATTTGGAGGCCCTTGCACAAACTGGCTTTATTCTACCTAAGTTGCCCTCCCACAAGTGTGTACTCCGAAAGAGTGTTTAGTGCCGCCGCTCACCTTGTCAGCAATCGGCGTACGAGGTTACATCCAGAAAATGTGGAGAAGATGATGTTCATTAAAATGAATTATAATCAATTCCTCCGCGGAGACATTGACCAGCAGCAATTGCCTCCACAAAGTACACAGGGAGCTGAGATGGTGGATTCCAGTGGGGACGAATTGATAATCTGTGAGGAGGGGGATGTACACGGTGATATATCGGAGGGTGAAGATGAGGTGGACATCTTGCCTCTGTAGAGCCAGTTTGTGCAAGGAGAGATTAATTGCTTCTTTTTTGGGGGGGGTCCAAACCAACCCGTCATATCAGTCACAGTCGTGTGGCAGACCCTGTCACTGAAATGATGGGTTGGTTAAAGTGTGCATGCCCTGTTTTGTTTATACAACATAAGGGTGGGTGGGAGGGCCCAAGGACAATTCCATCTTGCACCTCTTTTTTCTTTTCTTTTTCTTTGCATCATGTGCTGATTGGGGAGGGTTTTTTTGGAAGGGACATCCTGCGTGACACTGCAGTGCCACTCCTAGATGGGCCCGGTGTTTGTGTCGGCCACTAGGGTCGCTAATCTTACTCACACAGTCAGCTACCTCATTGCGCCTCTTTTTTTCTTTGCGTCATGTGCTGTTTGGGGAGGGTTTTTTGGAAGGGACATCCTGCGTGACACTGCAGTGCCACTCCTAGATGGGCCCGGTGTTTGTGTCGGCCACTAGGGTCGCTAATCTTACTCACACAGCTACCTCATTGCGCCTCTTTTTTTCTTTGCGTCATGTGCTGTTTGGGGAGGGTTTTTTGGAAGGGACATCCTGCGTGACACTGCAGTGCCACTCCTAGATGGGCCCGGTGTTTGTGTCGGCCACTAGGGTCGCTAATCTTACTCACACAGCTACCTCATTGCGCCTCTTTTTTTCTTTGCGTCATGTGCTGTTTGGGGAGGGTTTTTTGGAAGGGCCATCCTGCGTGACACTGCAGTGCCACTCCTAGATGGGCCCGGTGTTTGTGTCGGCCACTAGGGTCGCTAATCTTACTCACACAGCTACCTCATTGCGCCTCTTTTTTTCTTTGCGTCATGTGCTGTTTGGGGAGGGTTTTTTGGAAGGGCCATCCTGCGTGACACTGCAGTGCCACTCCTAGATGGGCCCGGTGTTTGTGTCGGCCACTAGGGTCGCTAATCTTACTCACACAGCTACCTCATTGCGCCTCTTTTTTTCTTTGCGTCATGTGCTGTTTGGGGAGGGTTTTTTGGAAGGGACATCCTGCGTGACACTGCAGTGCCACTCCTAGATGGGCCCGGTGTTTGTGTCGGCCACTAGGGTCGCTTATCTTACTCACACAGCGACCTCGGTGCAAATTTTAGGACTAAAAATAATATTGTGAGGTGTGAGGTATTCAGAATAGACTGAAAATGAGTGTAAATTATGGTTTTTGAGGTTAATAATACTTTGGGATCAAAATGACCCCCAAATTCTATGATTTAAGCTGTTTTTTAGTGTTTTTTGAAAAAAACACCCGAATCCAAAACACACCCGAATCCGACAAAAAAAATTCGGTGAGGTTTTGCCAAAACGCGTTCGAACCCAAAACACGGCCGCGGAACCGAACCCAAAACCAAAACACAAAACCCGAAAAATTTCAGGCGCTCATCTCTACGTCAGACAGTCCGTACGTAGACTGGCAGGAAAAAGAGGCAATTTGGAGGCTCTTGCACAAACTGGCATTATTTTACCTAAGTTGCCCCCCCCCCCTCCAGTGTGTACTCCGAAAGAGTGTTTAGTGCAGCCGCTCACCTTGTCAGCAATCGGCGTACGAGGATACTTCCAGAAAATGTGGAGAAGATGATGTTCATCAAAATTAATTATAATCAATTCCTCCATGGAGACATTCACCAGCAGCAATTGCCTCCAGAAAGTACACAGGGACCTGAGATGGTGGATTCTAGTGGGGACGAATTAATAATCTGATAGGAGGGGGATGTACACAGTGAAAGGGGTGAGGAATCGGAGGATGATGATGAGGTGGACATCTTGCCTCTATAGAGCCAGTTTGTGCAAGGAGAGATTGATTGCTTCTTTTTTTGGTGGGGGCCCAAACCAACCAGTCATTTCAGTCACAGTCGTGTGGCAGACCCTGTCGCTGAAATGATGGGTTCGTTAAAGTGTGCATGTCCTGTTTATACAACATAAGGGTGGGTGGGAGGGCCCAAGGACAATTCCATCTTGCACCTCTTTTTTCTTTCATTTTTCTTTGCATCATATGCTGTTTGGGGACTATTTTTTTGAAGTGCCATCCTGCCTGACACTGCAGTGCCACTCCTAGATGGGCCAGGTGTTTGTGTCGGCCACTTGGGTCGCTTAGCTTAGTCACACAGCTACCTCATTGCACCTCTTTTTTTCTTTGCATCATGTGCTGTTTGGGGACTATTTTTTTGAAGTGCCATCCTGTCTGACACTGCAATGCCACTCCTAGATGGGCCAGGTGTTTGTGTCGGCCACTTGTGTCGCTTAGCTTAGCCATCCAGCGACGTTGGTGCAAATTTTAGGACTATAAATAATATTGTGAGGTGTTCAGAATAGACTAAAAATGAGTGGAAATTATGGTTATTGAGGTTAATAATACTATGGGATCAAAATTACCCCCAAATTCTATGATTTAAGCTGTTTTTGAGGGTTTTTTGTAAAAAAAAATGAATCCAAAACACACCCGAATCCGACAAAAAATTTTCAGGGAGGTTTTGCCAAAACGCGTTCAAATCCAAAACACGGCCGCGGAACCGAATCCAAAACCAAAGCACAAAACCCGAAAAATTTCCGGTGCACATCACTAGTTTCATCATATGTGACAGCAATTAGTACAAATGTACAGTATATTCTCGTGGACTCACTTTGCTCACCATGCTTTGGTCAAGGTACCTCAGGTAAGTATACCCAATCATAGTACACGTGGATGGCAGACCATTTTGACCCTGTTGACCTAATGCATGTTGACTATGGTGTCAACCTACTGACTATCTATCTAGACATTGTCTATCACCCGGATACCATCTTATTAGAAAACTGAGATACAAATTCACAGTATTCCCCTCATACATGGGTAGATCATTTACATTTTAAGTATATGCATTTCTGTAGTAATATTGGAATAGCTTAATTAAGTGAGAAAATTGTTCATAGATAACAGATAGATACTGTACTCAGAATGTTTTTTTGGGGAATTTTCAGCTCCATATTGTTTGAGATATATATTTTGTAACAATGGTCCTAATTCAGACCTGATCGTTGCTGTGCGTTTTCGTACAGCAGCCGATCAGGTCTGAACTGCACGTGCGTCGGTGACGCAGTGCCCCGGCGCATGCCAGACAGCCGTTGGCTGTCTCAGCCCTGCAATCGCCTCTGCCTAATTGACAGGCAGAAGCGGTCGCTGGGCAGGCCAGTGGCATCTGGCCACCGTTTAGGGGGCGTGGTCCGGGCAACACAGGTGTACACGGACCGTTGGAGGAGGGCGGCCACGGTGGCTGTGTGACAACAGGAGGTGCGCTGGCATGGTACAAAAGCATCGTCACTGTGCGATGCTTTTGTACTTGTGCAGGGGGGTAGGGCCTGACATGCGAGCCGGACTAACCCTGTGCTGGGCGTCCGCCCGCATGTCTGTGTGACTGATTGTAGATGTGCTAAATTTAGCACATCTATGATCAGGTCTGAATTAGGCCCAATGTCATTGGGGCTGATGTATCAAAAATGTGAAAAGTTATTTTTTTTCCTTTTTCTTCATTTCTTATAGTGTCTTTTTCATGACTTTTTCGATTTTTTTAAGTATATATAGTTTTCTTTAATCGAAAATGTGATTGCGATAAAAGCCCAAAAGTGCGATAAAATCGCAATCTACTTCTCAGTGGTTTTATCGCATTTTAAAAAAAAGAAATGAAATGCCGGAGAAAAGGATAGCTATTTTATTAGGGAACACTATAAGAACACAATGAAAGGGGAGGGTACTTTTAATAAGACAATTCTATTGGTTATTCAAATGACTGATAAGAGCATCCATGTTACTAAGATCAAATTCCTCTGGCCTTTAGTAGTGTCTGCTGTTTACTTCCATCATTGAGTCACACAAACAAAAAATGTATATATATATTTCATGCGTGTATATATATATATATATATATATATAGAAAAACAATGTCTTCCAGCACTACAGTTAAGCAATAGCCGGCACAGGTGCCCTCCTCTGGGGTGCAATCCCCAACAACATAAATGTCCAATACAACAGGCGGCACTCAGAGACTTGCACTCAGCTGTGAAAATGCATAAATACCCCATAGGGTGTGCTTTATAGTGACGTTTCGGGGACTTCTCCCCTACTTGGTCTGAAGAAGGGGAGAAGTCGCCGCAACGTCTCAATAAAGCACACCCTACGGGGTAATTATGAATTTTCAAAGCTGAGTGCAAGTCTCTGAATGCCGCCTGTTACTGTATATATATATATATATATATATATATATATATAGTTACCAATGTCTTTACCAGAAAGAACCAGGCGGCACTCCCAAATTCCAAATCAAGCAGGTGTATTAGAAATTCATGGTGTCATAAACAGGCGTCAACGTTTCAAGGCTCGCAGGCCTTTTCGTCAGGACGTATATGCTAGTGAAAAGAACTAGAAACATAGCTAACCAATGTGTCAATCTTACCTTTATACATACGAGTGCAGTTCAGCACGAGGACGCCCGCTGCTCCCACCCGGCCGGTAGTAGGAGGGGTTGCATACTGACGTATTTCCTGTCAGTCGGTTACCATGGATACACTCAAACCGTGTACGTCCTCACCCGTTGCCTGGGGAACAGCGCCGCGTCTACTGCTGATTACTGCACATAAACAAAGTGATTATCATAGTTCATATTAAGTGTTTCAATATATCCATAAACCAATAATATAGATATACTGAATGTGCAATTTATGCAAAATAGTGTGAGACATACAACAAATATAAGTGAATTAAAAAATGTTAAAAACCGGAATATCGGAATAATTCATCATCAGAACCATAAATACTATACATAACACAATTATTTCAAAACCTAGCCAGAGCAATACCTTTACCTTTTCATAATGTGCATATTTCAGTATAACATTAATATAAGAACCACAGAACTAAAGGAATATATTCCAAGAGATTTTTTTCATTAAGTCCTCGGGGCGAAATGGTATCTAAAATGTGTATCCATTTTGACTCACATTGACTGAGACGCCTTTTACGATCCCCCCCCACGAATATCATTGGGGATATGATCTACTATCTTATATCTTAAGGAGGATAATGTATGATGAGCCTCCTTAAAATGGCGTGCCACCGGCTGATCGCAATCTTTATTTTCTAATGCAGCTTTTATAGCAGAGCGGTGTAAAGCCATACGCTCTCTAAACGTGCGAATAGTTTGGCCTACATAATATAGCCCACATGGGCACATTATGATGTAGACAACGAATTGCGATGTGCAACTTAAAACATGATTAATTTTGAACTTCCGTCCTGTATGAGGATGTTTAAAGTAAGGTCCAGGTTCCATAAAGCTACATGTCGTGCATGATACACATTTGTAGCACCCCAGTTTCTTTTTTTGTGTCAAAAAAGAAGAACTGTTAGAGCTATCTGGTACATACGTGATGTTGGTTTTAACCAACAAATCACGTAGGTTTCTACCCCTTTTATAGCAGGGCATTATACTTTTATTCTTAAAAGCCGGTAATTCGCTATCACCTGATACAATTGGCCACAGCGCTTTGGTGGCACGGGGTAGAACTGGGCTGGCTAATGTGTATTCAGAAATTAACGGAATCCTGTCTTGTATATTATCCTTCACTTCTGGTTCTAACAAATTTTGTCTTGGAATTGCTAATACTTGTTGTTTGGTTTCCTTAAGTGAGGATAAAGGATATCCCCGCCTAGCAAATTTATCCGAAACCAAATCTAATGCAGGTTCAAGCTGGTTAGGGTCGCTAGTGATTCTCGCTACTCTTAACATCTGGGATTTTGGAAGAGCTTTCTTTAATGGGAGTGATTCAGCTACTACTGATGATGTATATCAGCTGCTGCTAAAATGGAAAAAGAGGGAAATTGATTACTATCTTCATGGATCATCACTGTCTGATTACTTCAGAGCAAAGCTGATACCAAGGGGATTTAGGATCCGCAATAACCCCACTATTGGCCGTAATAGTGCGGATTTTTGCCGACAATGGATCGCTATCCTCAATAAATGCAGCTTTGATTTGATGTTACTAGTTATACAGGAAGCAGGTAAAGAATTGGAGATTTCTAAAACTAAAATTGATGAGCTTAATATCAGTTATAAATCTGTATTGGAAGATAAAAAACATAAGGCGATCTGGGAAAAGTTAGCACAACAATGTGAGACATATCGACAAGAATTACTTAAATTTAAAAAAAGTAAACTGAACGTGGTACAGACGGACTATGAAGATCAAAGGGTGTACCGTTGGTTGTCAGGTACCGTAACCAAGGGCAACCGCCAGTATAATCGTTCTCGTACATCATGGCGGGATAAGCGGCAACAACGGGGGAATCAGTCTAACAGTGACAGTGATTTCTACGTCAATGATTCTGATGAATCCCATACCCAAAGAACCCCTGTGGGTAGATTTACACGGTCAAAAAACGAGGTTCCTGGACCAAGCCCACGTGGCGGGGGGAGGCAGTCAGAAAGAATATGCAAAGCCACCAACAAACAGGAGCAAGGCCAGGAACTAGTGTTCAATTTATCATCACGTATTCTGTCCACTACAGAAATGTCAATACTTAACAAAGGACTTTCGTTCATTCCCAGTAACCCACATAATGATCTTAATTGGAAAATAGATTTACATCGCTTTAACCGGACTCTCCGAATTAAAGAATACTTCCAAGATAAAGTACCTGTTATGAACGACCAATTCCAGGATTTTCACAGAAAACATTCGAAATCTAAATTCGACCCTGCTTCAAATAACCCTTCTTTAAAGACATTTTCACGTTTGCTGGATGAATCCATAACCAAATTTGACATGGCCCCCAAAAAGCATTTCCATAATCTGGATAAAGCACAAAAGCAAGCATTGCGGGACTTGAAATCATATACGGACATTGTCATACGGCCCGCAGATAAGGGCGGGGCCATAGTAATTATGGATACCAGTAAATATATAAAGGATATTGATTTACAATTAGCTGATGCTAACACTTATTTAAAATTGATGCAGAATCCGGGTGATCAATATAAGGGTGAATTAGATCAGATACTAACTGCTGCGGTGAAAAATGGGGTTATAAATAAAAAATTGTTTGATGCATTAATGCAGTCTCACCCTGTTACTCCAATTTTGTATACCATTCCCAAGGTACACAAGAATGCCCAAGAGCCTCCTGGTAGGCCGATTATATCGGCTAGGGGGTCTCTCTTACAACCTATCTCTCAATTTCTTGATTATTTGTTGCAACCCTTAGTGGCCAAACAGAGAACGTTTCTGAGAGATACTACACAATTTTTGTTAAAGGTGAGAGAATTAAAAAATATTCCCACTGGGGCTTTCTTGTGTACCTTGGATGTGAAGAATTTATATACGATCATACCACACAACATGGGGTTAGACTGCATGAGATCATTTCTACAAGCTAACCAATTTGTGGATTTTGATATCCCGTTGTTTTGGGAATTACTCAGATTTATCCTTACAAAAAATTTCTTTCTACATAACGGTAAATATTATTTGCAGCGCATTGGCTGTGCGATGGGGACGAACGTAGCCCCATCGTACGCCAATGTGTTCATGTTTGAGCAAGAGCGTAATTTTTTCTTCACAGATCTATGTGTGTCTAAAAAAATCTTGATGTATACAAGATACATAGATGATCTTTTTCTAATCTGGACAGGCTCTGAATGTGAGCTATTAGAGTTAGTCACACATATCAACTCTTTAGAACATCCAGTGAAGTTTACGTTCCAGTATAGCCAGACTGAAATTAATTATTTAGATGTGGTAGTTAAAATTAAAGATAACACTATATCAACTGAGGTGTTCCACAAGCATACGGATCGAAATACCCTGCTACACCACAGCAGTTGCCATCCACCCCCATTAAAGAAAGCTCTTCCAAAATCCCAGATGTTAAGAGTAGCGAGAATCACTAGCGACCCTAACCAGCTTGAACCTGCATTAGATTTGGTTTCGGATAAATTTGCTAGGCGGGGATATCCTTTATCCTCACTTAAGGAAACCAAACAACAAGTATTAGCAATTCCAAGACAAAATTTGTTAGAACCAGAAGTGAAGGATAATATACAAGACAGGATTCCGTTAATTTCTGAATACACATTAGCCAGCCCAGTTCTACCCCGTGCCACCAAAGCGCTGTGGCCAATTGTATCAGGTGATAGCGAATTACCGGCTTTTAAGAATAAAAGTATAATGCCCTGCTATAAAAGGGGTAGAAACCTACGTGATTTGTTGGTTAAAACCAACATCACGTATGTACCAGATAGCTCTAACAGTTCTTCTTTTTTGACACAAAAAAAGAAACTGGGGTGTTACAAATGTGTATCATGCACGACATGTAGCTTTATGGAACCTGGACCTTACTTTATACATCCTCATACAGGATGGAAGTTCAAAATTAATCATGTTTTAAGTTGCACATCGCAATTCGTTGTCTACATCACAATGTGCCCATGTGGGCTATATTATGTAGGCCAAACTATTCGCACGTTTAGAGAGCGTATGGCTTTACACCGCTCTGCTATAAAAGCTGCATTAGAAAATAAAGATTGCGATCAGCCGGTGGCACGCCATTTTAAGGAGGCTCATCATACATTATCCTCCTTAAGATATAAGATAGTAGATCATATCCCCAATGATATTCGTGGGGGGGATCGTAAAAGGCGTCTCAGTCAATGTGAGTCAAAATGGATACACATTTTAGATACCATTTCGCCCCGAGGACTTAATGAAAAAATCTCTTGGAATATATTCCTTTAGTTCTGTGGTTCTTATATTAATGTAATACTGAAATATGCACATTATGAAAAGG